>NC_134876.1:90743671-90758671 GCF_041734735.1 Babylonia areolata
AAAAATTCAAATCTTTTAGGAATTCAAGCAGCCATCCTGCAATTCAAAATGAATGGAAATATTTGAAACAAATCTCAGTTTTGCTGAAATGTAAGCCAGTAGGAGAGAAAGGGAAACAAAGAGAAAGAAGGAGTTGAACAAAGAGAAAGGAGGGGTTGAACAAAGAGAAAGGCGGGATTGAACAGAGAGAGATACAGAGAAACAGGGACAGACATACATATAAACAAATGGTGAGACAAAGACAGAAAGTCATCGGCACATTCCAAGTACGCATTTCACAAAACCAGACTTCAAAGCAAATCACACACACACACACACACACACACACACACACACACACACACACACACACACGCACGCACGCACGCACGCACACACACACAGACACACACACACACACACACGCACGCACGCACACTGACACGCGCATGCACAAACACGCGCGCGCGAATGAGAGAGAGAAAAGGAGAATGGGGGAGAGAAGTAGGACTCTTGATTTCATGAAAGATACGTCACAGAGAGAGACAGAGACAGAGAAACAGAGAGAGAGGGGGAGAGAGAATGAAAGATACGTCACAGAGAGAGACAGAGACAGAGAAACAGAGAGAGAGGGGGAGAGAGAATGAAAGATACGTCACAGAGAGAGACAGAGACAGAGAAACAGAGAGAGAGGGGGAGAGAGAATGAAAGATACGTCACAGAGAGAGACAGAGACAGAGAAACAGAGAGAGAGGGGGAGAGAGAATGAAAGATACGTCACAGAGAGAGACAGAGACAGAGAAACAGAGAGAGAGGGGGAGAGAGAATGAAAGATACGTCACAGAGAGAGACAGAGACAGAGAAACAGAGAGAGAGACAGACGGACAGACACAACAAAAGACAGATACTTTCAGAGTTGAAGACACACGTAGAAAGACACAGACACACGCAGAAAGACACAGACACAGACACAAAAAGACACAGACACAGACACATACATCCTTTCAGATGCGCGCTCGTTCCTTTCACTTGAAATACAAAAGTCCTCAGCCCATTATATCTTTACACCCACATCCAAGGTCAGTCCCTCCCTCAACACCTAACGGTTAGATGTACGACTCTCTCTCTCTCTCTCTCTCTCTCTCTCTCTCTCTCACACACACACACACACACACACACACACACACGCACGCACGCGCGCGCGCAAGCACACAGACACACACACACACACACACATTTTTTTTATACAGCTCCCTTACAAAGATGAAAACCGAACATACAACAATGACATCAGCGAAACAGCTCCCCTGCTTCTTCTCCTTCTTCTGGTTGATTTAATGTTTATACACTATATGGTGATCCAGTGCGTATGCATTCATTCATTTCAGCACACACACACATACACCCTCAGACATCGGGTTAGGACTGAAGGACTGGACGTGGAGAGGGTGGGTGTACCGAGAAAGAAAAAAAAAACCTCACAAAAACCCAGATAACACTGAGTGGTTGACATTGAGGTGCGGAACTCAGAAACAGGCACGACCAATGCTAAAAATCCAACAATAGCAAATATAAAAAGAAACAAACATAAAAAAACGACATTACAGAGATGCATCAAATGTCCATTTTCCTTGCATGAGGAAGAGAGAGAAGGGGCGGGCTGGGGGCAGACATAAACAGAGAGACTGTCAGACAGCAATGGGGTCTGCAACATGAAATAACGTTAAAAAGAAGTCAACAAAGACCGAATTAAGAAAAACGAACAAAGCCCTAGCATTCATTCACATTACTTACAAAGAAAAGTATAAGTGGGCTTTCAGCGCCAGCCACACCCACGACAATGTGAAACACAGACAAGAGAGAAAACACTACCACACCTAAGTTTTACTTTCATCACAGTTCCTACAATGCGAAGCTTGACAAAAACAAGAGTGGCACTCTAACTAAAACTGACCATGAGTATGGACATTTTGTCATATGACCATGACAAGAAAATCGGATGAGACAGAAAAACGGCGAGAAATATTGTCGTGATCTCACAGAAGGAGCGGACGGGTGGAGGGGAGAGTGGAGGGGAGGGAGATGGAATCAGGTCACACCACCGGCCTTGTTTCTCTTTAAAGCGATATTGTTTAAGTTGTAGCTGCATTAACAACAACAACAATGATTATGATTATGATGATAATAATGATAATAATAAAGTGTTGTAATTAACATTCTTCCTAACACGATGTTTTACATTGCAACCTCACTCTCTTCCTCTGTAAAATACAATGCAACCTATAAGTACTTGATATCTTGGCCGGCTATTAAAAACAACCACCAACCCCCACCCCCACCATCCACCCCCAAAAAGCACTATCATTCTGAGCAATCCACTGTTGGTCTGTCATTATTGCTATTGTTCTCATTGCCAGTTTAATCGTTTCCCATCGAGGTGGTTTTCTCAGAATTATGACCGAAAATATGGGCGTACTAACATTCTCGCTTACTATAATAAAAACGTCAACTACCATAAAGAATAAAATGAAAAAAAGAAGGTAATTGAGAAGTCACCTTGCCACTAAACTTTTCGTGAAGTCCCATTTCCACTAGACACTTGTTTTCCATTGCTGCTCTTCTTTATTTTATTTTATTTTTATTTATCGTTTGTTTCGTATCCGTTCGTATTGGTTAACCTTCTCTTCTATTCTTGCTCACTTTGTTTTTAAAACCTTTCTTTTAACGCAGAGTTTACTGAGTATCCCTGAACCGAGAAATCGTCGCTGTTTGGATTTCCGCATGATGAATCACAGTATCCCAAGAAGCAAGTCGTACCCATTCAAATGAAATCATCTACCCATGACAATATGAAAAGCCTCACGGTCAATTTGTCTCCTTCACAAAAAGCTGTGAATTCTTTGATGGAAACTGAGATAGAGAGTAAGATGGAAGTGGAGAAAAAAAAGAGGTCGGGTAGAGGCAAATGGAGTTCTCAAAGCCTTCCCCCGTTACCTTCACTTTCCCGTGAAAAGGGAATAAACAACGTGTTTTAGACCACGGCGCAGAGTGGGAGAGACACATAGGGGGCAACACACAGGAAGAAAGAACGCGCCATCACTAGCATTGTACTACCAAATACATCTGTCAACAGCAGTTAAAATAAGCACTCCCAGACTGTCTATAATTACGCTAGTGCCAAAGAGAAGGATTCCTTTTTGTCACCTGAACGATGGCGTTATCGACCCTATTCTCACTTCGCTTGGTTTCACCACCCGCCAACACTGTTCAGATATCTTGGTGACCCAGTTATAATCAACAGATTTAGTTGCCCCGGAAATAACCAAATGATCAGAATGGAAAACTAGATAACTGCACACCGATCCACGTGACACGCAGAAGCACTACGATTTTCAAATTATTGCACATCATTGAATACAAATTTCTATAGTGAAAGCGATCGCGTTTTCAAGAGACTTTGTTAATTAGATGAAACTTAAATAAACTGCTGGTTTTCTGGTTGGATGACTCGAAAGAATGCTGGAGAACCCAAATTACATTAGTGGACGGAGAAGAGCTTTTTGGGGGAGTAACCTATCCATCCCTTCTTTCACCATTCCGGTGACAGTCGGTTAGTCTTCCCAAGTACAGAAAACAGGACGTGAGTATATTGGCACCGAGAAAAACACAATTATTTCCTCTACAAAAAGACGAGTTGTCCATGTCCATGACTAAATTCATGTTGATCTAACAAACGAACTAAACAGATAGGAACACTCGAAAATACCCTGAGACAAACCAAAACCAACAGCAAACATAAAAGCAAACAAAAAACAAACCAAATATGATAAAAACAAAACAACCTCCTTTCAAATGTGTTGTCAATAAAGTACACTTATTTAGCTATCGAGAATTGAAGCCCAGGGATATATCATAATTATTATAAAAAAAGAAGTCCGATTTCAAGCACGAGATTTGAAAAAAACAAACAAACAAAAAACCATGCAGACAAACAAGTGAAATAAATGAGTCAATCATTCAAGTATGTGAATCATTATGGTCACATACCGCACATATTAGTTCGCTATCCAGTTTAAACAAAAGGTTTATCAAAACTCTAAATAATCCTCATGTATATATATATATATATATATATATATATATATATATATATATATATATATATATATACATACATATACACACGTCATATCAACGATCCAAATACCTAAACTGTGCTTATAATCCAGACGATTAAAAAGTTCCTTAAGGGCTGCAAAATGAACCGTGTACAGAAATAACTTTTGAAAATGTGAACAACAATAAACAATACATGCTTACAGGAATTGCATCATCGGAAGACAAGTGCATATATTTCATTCTATGAAAGTGTAGAAGGTAATAAATAAATACATCAGCAGAACACAACCTGTGGAATGTGTAAATGTTCAAAACATTATATTCAAAAATAAGAGAGAGAGAGAGAGAGAGAGAGAGAGAGAGAGAGATTTCCACGAATACATTTACACACTATTATGATTAACGACTGACGAAATGTGGGAAGTCTTACCACATCCGCTTCGAAACTTGAAGACTTTTTTTTTAACACATCGTGGTAAGTTTATCAGTGGGCGTTTGTCCAGTTTTGCCACTTAAAATGATACAACAAAATATTACTTACAAACGATGTGAAATGCCCTCATGTCTTTCGGGTTTTTTTTTTCCCCCACCAGTTTCCACTGAGTGTTTTAAAACTACCATACTGAAGCGTTTTTTTCCGCACACGTCACTCATCTTTATCCAGGAGATCTTTGAGAGCGTTGATATAGGTCTGAGCCATCTGGAGTGTCTCGTACTTGGACAGCTGACGGTTGTCTCCTAAGGAAGGCACAACAGCGCGAAGTTTGTCAAAGGCGGTGTTCAGACTGGTCATCCTCTTTCGTTCTCGGGCGTTGGCTGCAAGGCGGCGCTTTTTCTGCACCTCCACGGGTTCCCTGCCCTTTACTGTCTGGCCGTGCTTCCTCTTACACGAGGCAACGGAAGAGGATGCACTGACACGCTTAGAAGGCTTCACAGAAGAACTTGCTTCGGACAGAGGATCCGTGAAGACACAACGGTTTGCAGTGGTGGCGAAGGGCTCTGGAAAGACGAAATGTGTGTGAGCTTTGCCCAGGGGTGTCAGCGGGGTGCTGGGCGTACAGTCACTGTCAGACACACCGCTCTCCGTGCCGCTGGACAACAAGGTGGTGGACAAATCAGGTGCACGATTCACACGACCCCTCACCCCTGGGAGGTCCGGGAAGATGAAGTGAAGCCTGCTGGGCTGACCCGCGCTCATGGGAGTGAGAGGTGAGCTAGGGGTCGAGCAGGGTTCTGTGGAAGTACAGCTGTCCTGAAGATCCGCCACAGGTTTGGCGGGCGGGAACTGAGTCAGATCTCCTGGAAGTTTACCCAGCATCTTCACAGTGGACGGCGCCGAGGAGAGCTGGTTGGGAACACTGCTGGGAATGTCTGGAAACAGGAAGTGGATGTGGGAACGCCCCAGAGGAGTGAGAGGGGTGTTTGGCGTGCACTCACTGTCCGAGAAAGGCGTGTCGAACGTGGATCTCGTGCCAGACTCAAACTCCAGGTTATCGCGAGTCAGGTTGTACAGAGAACTGTTACCGCCACCAAGGGACAGCGGTAAGGGCAGTGGCGGCACGGGAGCCGGCATTGTTTCGTTGGTGAGAATGTCCACCGTGGTGGAGAGCAACTTCTCTGAAAAGAACTCGTCCAAGCTCTGAGCCGACACACACTTGTCAGGACCGTCGTGGAAATGGTCTTCCATGTTGAGAGAAAGGAGACCGTTGTCTGGCACGGGAACTGTGGAAGCACGCTGTGCAGATGCCGTTACAGGATCCAGTGACGATCGATCGGACCCAGAGACCAGTGCCGTATGACAGAATGATTCCATCCCAGCAAAAAACAACTGCTGGCCTGCATGCAAACTGAGTGCCGGAACAATTTGGTCGCCTGCTTATCTTTTCGGGATAAAAAGTGCTCCTTGAGACTCAACACCAAGCCCCCCACGCGCTGGCACGTGCCACTAACTGTCTTTTCTCTCCTCCCCACGTGCCAAAGTATATGGTAATGAGAAACGCACGCGCTGCAGGTGACGGGTTAAGTGTGGCGGTAAAAACGAAGGGACGAAAACCAAGCCCCAAGTGGGCTGGGTGTAAAAACCTGAGCTCCTCTACAAACCATGGCGGCATGACCCGGGCTTTTCGCCTCAGCCCCTCGTTCCCTCCCCCACCCAGTGGTTAGCCACAGCCCCCTCAATGATTTACACCCTGCTGCCCCTCCCCCCCACCCCCCTCCCCGTCTCCGATGTTCACTGACGTGGGTCCGGGGACAAGCATCAGTAACGTTTTCCACCTGACGGCTCGCTGTCGTCAAGTCGGCTGGCTCCGCCTTTTCGTCCGCTGTTCGAGACCCCACCAGCTTTGGGTCATCTGGGAGACTGTACCCCTCCCCCCCTTCACCCCCACCTTCCCCACCCCCCCATCCCCATGACTTCCCAAGAGACATTCTTTGTAAAACACATTTGGAAGCGCGTGCCGCGCAAGCACGCTCATTAACCTTCTGCTGTGACAGGGAGAAGGGACTGAACGTCAAGCATGCAGATGTGGAAGAGATTCATTGCCATGGCTTACCAGCAAATTGATAGCTGTTAGCAGTATGTTTACACAGCGGGGCCGCACTGTCTCCTCAACAAATTAACTTGATTTACCATCGACACAATGACTTTTGGCACTACGTTTAGTCAGTTTAGAACTCACTGCCTCCGTAACAAATGAACTATATAACCATATATAAGTGAAAAATATAGAAATGCGTCATGCATTTTCTCCCAGCATGAGAAATGAAAGTTGAAAAAATAAACCACTGTCTTGACCATCCAGATGTACTTCTTCCCCCCAAAAAAACAAAGTGGTCTTTTCAGTATGATTTATTTTGACTGCGGGGAAAGGTTTCAAGCTATGGACCAAACTATTTACATGTATCGGCTGGGCTTTAAGCAACATGATTTCATTTTATTTGATTTACGCGTGCGCGCGCGCGCGTGTGTGTGTATGTGTGTGCACGCGTGCATGTGCATGGGTATGTGTGTGTGTGTGTGTGTGTGTGTGTGTGTGTGAGAAGGATGAGAAAACGCTTTTGAATTATTATTAACGGATAATTATGACCAATATCAAAGAAGCATACGTTTTACTTCCAGTTTGATCTGAATTTCATCTCTGGTTTCAAAATATGAACAGGTACAACTAACATTAAAGCAATGATATGATAATCATTTTTTGGATGTAGACTTTTTTCCTTTTAATGTTTTCAGCTCTTACATTACCTTCGCTGTCGGTCAGGCTATAAACAACAACACACAAACGAACTTTTCTCAATGAATAGTTAATAGAGAGAACTTTCCATTATCTACCCGGGCAGTGTTATTCTGGTCTTACTTGGTGGCCGAACATGTAAAGCATGTATGTGTCTAAAGATCGAAGCTTAATGTTCACGCTGCACGTTATCTATGTTATTTCCCGGCCAATATTTCCGTGTACTGAAAAAGTCGTAGTTATTTTACTATTGTACCTTGTGACTGATATGAATAAGCATGAATGAGAATGGATGTCTATCGCATTCCTTGCTTGTTTTTGTTTTTTTTTAAATTCATTCTTTTGTTTCCGCACCGTTAATAAGTATATGAGTTGATTTTATTACGGCTTGGCTTTGAAAAACTAACAAATGAACAAACAAAACACTAAACATTTGGTTGATTGCATGTATTGGAAAGAAGCTTCTCCCACACTGAAAGAAAAAAGGTTGCCTTTGAACCTCTGTTGTACACAACTCATAAATCTCTGAGCAAGTCTTCTGCAATATTTCTCTTAAAACACTGCTTCTTTCACATCATGTGTACATACTACTTTATTTCCATTCGTGTCAACATGCAGACTTCATCGGGATAGTTTACTGATAATATACGTTTGGATATTTTACTTAGAAAATCATGCAATACACTTGATGATCGTAAAATAATACCGTTGGATGGATTTGTATAACGATAACTACACAAACACCAAAACAACGTGAAGTATTTGCAGATATGTTACCAATGAAATAGGCTTGTTGTTTGTGTACCATTTGTTGATTTTTTTTTAATCATTCTGGTACGAAACGGGAACAACAATTGTTTTCGAAAATCTGGTATGAAACGGGGATGACTATTGTTTTCCGTTTTCCAACTGCGTCTGCTGTAACTTCAGACTCCCTTTTTTTTTTTTTTTTTAAGTCATGTGAGCATCGGATTCGAAATCGAATAATATCCGGGAATTGGACTCATGACATTTTCAATTCTTATCTGGAATGAACGATGGCGTTCTTGGACGCTTGCAATATAAATATCAGATGTAACTGTTATAAGATTCTCTCTCTGTGTGTCTCTCTGACTCTGTCTCTGTCTGTATGTCTTTCTTTTCTCTGTGTGTGTGTGTGTGTGTGTGTATGTGTGTGTGTGTGTGTGTGTGTGTGTGTGTGTGTGTGTGTGTTGTGTTGTGGTGTGGTGTGGTGTGGTGTGGTGTGGTGTGTGTGTGTGTATGTGTGTGTGTGTGTGTGTGTGTGTGTGTGTGCACGCACCCACCGTCACTCTTAAGGTTTGTATGACTCATTATAAGCCAGTCAGATGAGAGAGAGAGAGAGAGAGAGAGAGAGAGAGACAGAGACAGAGACAGAGAGAGAGAGAGAGAGAGAAAGAGAGTCAAAATCTGATCAATACTTTCTTTAAGCACAGCTGACGTTCCGAAGTGCGAGAACATGAATTGATTGCGACTGCTTCCATTGCAATCGGCATGCATCGCGCGCGTTCACTCTCTGGCCCCAATTTCACAAGACAGCTGAAATAATCGAGTTCACCCGAAACATTTTTTTTCCCGCGCTTAGTTAATTCCGTGCGGCCGTTGCCATCTGTTGGAACATATTTAAATCCCAGACTGCTGGCATATAAACCTCTACCCTGCCTGTTATCCATGCATTTTGTCAAAGAGGTAGTTTTTCATGAACAGACACTCTTCCTGGCCGTACCATACGTTGTTCTGTTTCAGTCACTGAATCGCTATCATGCTCGTAAGTTGTTAAAATGTACCTCTTAGATGTGATACAACATATTATTTTACTCACGAAATCTTCAGGACTTGGGTGAAAATGACTTAACTGCTGAAGGAGAAAGCGAAACCGACTGCTACTTCTTGGTTTATCTCATGAACACCAGCAATGACGTGTGTGTGTGTGTGTGTGTGTGTGTGTGTGTGTGTGTGTGTGTGTGTGTGTGTTTGTGTGTGTGTGTGCGCGTGCGCGCGCGCGTTTGGCTCATTGTGTAAGATGACTTCCTCGCACAATAATTTGACAGCAAAGGACAAGCCAATATATAAATAAGAAGATTTTCACTCTCTCTTCTTTTCTCTTTTCGCTTGTTTTGTGATGTTGCTGTTGTAAAAGTCAGGGTTTTTCTTTTCCTTCTCCTTTTCTTTCTTAACAAACTTAATGGACCTACCTTGAGGTCAACATTCAGGTAACCCAAAATGGGCCAAGATGAAGTATTGAGGTCAACGTGAAGGAAAAATGTTCGGTGCCCCGATCTCCTATGACAGGGCACGCTTGCATGCATGAAAACGCCCTGTGATGTTCCTTGCCTTTTTCATGTTAGACAGCACTCAGTATTCCGGAGTATTTTTTGTTATTGTTGTATGTTTCGCAACAATACTTGACGTAATTAATTCGCCCCCAACCCCACCCCATCAAAAAAAAAAAGTTTTTAAATGAAGTAAACAAACATACTCACAGTGTCATGGAACTAGTATTGTCTTTTTTCTTTCAAACATGCAATAGAGTTTCTTTCAACTTGCGTGTCTCTAAACTTCTTCCCAACTCAATTGATCTTCATCAGAGTTTTTATGTGTTGGTCTTTCTGGACATCGGTGATCTGTCATTATCCCTTAGAACACAATATGAAATGTTTCCTGATGAGACTTAGCTACGGGTAAAAGATGACCAGAGAATTCATCTTATCATAAAAGAAAGTGTAGGCATTCTTGTTTAACAGACAGAGTAGAACCATACTTCATTCACATTACATCGTAAATTCATAGTTACGTTGAGGCGTCTAAACATTTCTCCAAATTTACAATATTGCCGAAGAAAACATTAATCTGAAGAACTGTCTATTTACAAAGATCCGATGAACATCGTCACCATAAAGTCTTTGTAACATTGACTGATATAGTACATTCTGGTTTAATACCAGAAACACGTGTGTTTTTTGTTTTGTTTTGTTTTTTCTTCCTTTTTTTCGATTGATTTTCAAAAAGATAAATCTTATTTCAAACTACGAATTTTCCGAAAAAGGATTAAACCCTTTAACTTTCAAACCAGGAAACTGTTTTTACCTCGTATATTCAATATATTTTGGGCTCTACCGCGTAGTCACCTGACATTCTAGCCTTTAGGATTCATCTACCGATGATTTGCTTTTCTGTATTAGTAAACACCCACAAAGGAGCTATGAAACCAAGAACGCATCAACCTTTATGTACAACAATGTGCATTATCTTATGTAATCGTTTCTTCTCTTTGTCTGTTCTTTTCCATTCTTTTCCTTTATGTTTATAAACAGGTTGATAACCTTCGGTCCAATGATGAACGTTTGTACTGCTGAGATTTCTTGTGCATGAAATAAGATAATGTTCCAATTTCACTAAGAATGATTCTACTTTTAATGATTATCGACATTCATATAAAATGACCCTCCATCTCACAGTATTTATTTCATGTTAAATCTGTATTGAGTATCCATGGAGGGTCATGGTGAACTCGTATTCCAGAAGCTCTCAATGTGCAACGAAAAAATCCAACGCAAGCGGAATGGTTCTGCTGTCTCTTCTCCCACTCATTTCCATCTCTCTTTTTGTCCAAATCAATCCCACCCCCACCCCTCTAGCCATCTTGTTTATAACATATTTTGTACAGTTAACATGCCAGTTTCACATATTAATTTTTGCATGTATTCATCACAACATACCACCTTTTTCTTCGCCCACACAACAGTATGTAAAAGAGAGCATTGGTACTTATTCAACAGTAGTCATGAATTAACAAATCGTTCTCCCTCCCTCCTTCCGTGTGAGTGTAGAGGAAGGGGGCGGAGGGGTTAAGCATAGGTCGTTGTTCGTACCCTCCTTATTCCTTTGCAATCCAAACAGCGGGAACACCCCAAATCATCAATCCTCGTCAACAGACCCTACATCAAACGAACTGAACCGTGTGAGAGCTTAATACAGAGCGAAGCTGGAGAGCTGGTAAAGAATGCCTTGAACCCCGACATCCCTCTGGGATAAAAACTCTGAAAGTGGTCTGCGTAGTCTTTAATTTTTAGCTTAAATGGAAAACACCTCCGAGCTTAGCGTCCGACGCTGACACGCCCGCACGCGCCTTAAGTCTGTCGGTCGCGTGCCGTTTCCGAGTGAAGAAATGCACTCGTGGTTTTTAAGAATCAATCGCACGAGTGGTGAAAGCGCTTCATGTGGTTAAAAGAAAGGTACCCGACGTAAAGAAAAGGGGGTGGAAAAATGAAGAAGAAAAAAAAGGAGGGGTGGTAAAGGAATCGTAGCAGGAGACTGGTAGGAGGGGCGGGGGAAGGGTTTTAGCGGGAGTGTGGCTGGTCCCGTCGCTGTGCTTGTTGCTGCCAGATTAGCACACAGCATGCACGCCTGAACGCGCACGCGCTCATGCAAAACACGCTAATGTGGACGCGTGGGCTGGGGGTTGGAAGGGGGACTTGGAGAGGGGTTTTCTGCGACAGCGCCGCCAGCTGGGAAGAAAACGGGTTTGGCAAGGGGCTCCGAGACGGCCAGATGTGCGATTTGGGGTTCAGATCAGTCTATGCCTACAGTCCATCACACACACACACACACACACACACACACACACACCACTTATACACACTCAGGCGCGCATGCACACACACATACACACGAGAGAGGGAGAGAGAGACAGAGAGAGAGCAGTGTTAGTGGGAGTTTCACACACTCATGCACTGCAGTTGAAGCGGTTCAAAGATCTCATAACCGTCTACGGCCGTCAGAGCAGTGGATTCTTATTCACAATGTTTCGGGCTTTGCTCTGGAAGGCTGGGCCCATTCCTCCTCTTCCAATGCTTTTAACCTCACCCATTCTAAGTCAGGTACCCATTTATACCTGGTCGGAGTGAGTAAAATCGGAGTAAAGTGCCTTTCCCAACGACACAACGACATGCCGAAACGGGCACTCGAACCCTGATCTCTGGTGAACACTGGGTCAGAAGTCCAACGTCTTACCGATTCTGCCACGGTGACTCCTGACTGAAGCAGCCATGTCTAAAATGGATGGCGTAGTGGGGGTTCCCACCAACGCCTTGACCACATCACACCTCCATGGATAAGACCACAGCCACGAACAACTTGACCTTAAGGGCGTCACGCCGATGGGTCGTTAAACTCAACTCTACCCAGTTCTTTTTTGTCCCTTTTTTTTCTTTTCTTCTCTCTGATTACTCCTCACAGTTCTTAGTTTTACCTCTGTCTTGGTTTTGCCCTCTCTTTTCTCTATTTTTCTCCCCATGAAGAAGGGCCTACGGCCCGAAACGTCGGGATACTCTCTTCATTGGACAAGTCACCACCTACAGGTTAGTCTCAACCGTTTTCTCGCCTGCCTCTACCCAGGGGGTTCCCTTTAAAGCAAACATAGCTCACAGTTTACTTTCCAGCACACTTTAAAAAAAAAAAATCAAGGCAACGGTGGAAATCATTCAAAGAAAACTCGTCTTTCACAATGAACTTTTAAAGTGCTTTCGAGGACTTCGTCTGCTTCATTACTGCGGAAAGGGCTTCAACTTTCGGGCTGAATGTTTGGCTTTTTTTTTTATCGACCTCCATCTCCCTCTCTCCTCCGTGTTTTATTGTCTTTATCAATCTTTGATCCTTTCCACAGAGCACAACTAACCAGAACAAGAACATCACACACACACACACACACAAACAAACAAACACATAAACACACACAAGAACGAGGAAGAGAGAGAGAGAGAGAGAGAGAGAGAGAGAGAGAGAGAGAGAGAGAGACTCAATGCTTAGAACCTTTCTCACTCAATGGTAAAGAGTTTAGGCCTAGAATTCCTATCTGTCCCTGTGAAAACAACAACACCAACAATACTACGTCTATGACTACCAATGATAATGATGACAATGATAAGAATACGAATAATGTTAAACATGATCACACACACACGCGCGCGCGCGCGCGCGCACGCACGCACACACACACACACTGGAAGAGGGAGAGAGAGAGGGGGGAGAGAGGGGGGAGAGAGAGATAGAGAGAGAAGAAGAAGAAACAAACAGAATGCACAGTACAATGCATAAACAGATGAAGACAAGATAAATCTTAATACAAAGTGGAAATATATACAGGAGCAATACTAATACATGAACTGACAGAAGTTAATACGATTAAATCAATTGCAATGGAAACAAATAAGTAAACACCCCTGCAAAACAAAAAGAGAATTGACTGAAGGGAAAGGGTATGAACATGTAGACACAAAAGATGAACAGAGAAATAGATAGACAGAGACAGAGAGACAGACACAGACAGAGGGAGACAGAGAGATAGAGACAGAGACAGAGAGACACAGAGAGAGAGAGAGAGAGAGAGAGAGAGAGAGTCTTTGTTGCTGTGTCATTCTTATGAGAAATGTTTTTCTACCGCTAACAGCCATGGGGCATTTCTCTCCATTCCTTCATTCCTCCCCTGTCCCACTCTACCCACTCAAAAAACGAATTTCAAAAGCGAACACATTTTAGTTGAACCCTTTTCCCCCCGAACAAGTGTGTTTGCAACGCACTTTCCTTAAGTGTCCTGACCTCTCACCTCAAAGGATTTGGACAATAATGTACCCGACCTGTGATAAAGTTCAGAAAACGTCCGTTTTAAATTCAACTAAAATCTTTCCCAAACACTCCGCTTCTTTTTCCCATCCCCCCTCAGAAGCCATTCCCCTTTTGAACTGCGTGTCGGCTGTTGAGTTCCTTTGAAGCCATTCGTCGTGCCGCGCTGTGTGATATAATGCATGTGCTCAACAGAGATTCCGTTGGATACAGCTGCTGAAAACGATCATTGTGAAAAAAAATGTCCTGACTTCTCTCTTTGAACTTTACCCAGTATTTGCCTGGCGAAAAACATTCTCCCAGTGGCTGGCAGACCGACACGGTCTGTTGCCCACTGCGGTCCAGCCATGCGTCATTGAACAGCAACGCCGACAGCTCATAGAACCTCTTCGAACCGCGAAGAGGAGGGCCAGAGGAGTGGAAATAGGAGGCGTACAGTACAGGGCGGACAGTATATCAACGTAAAACAGCAGTCCCTCAGGACAACTGGCTGTCGCTGTTTTGAGCTATTATTGTGACTGGTAATGCATGGACAAGCGGTGGTGTCACGGTGGCTCCGTACTTCGCAGTGTTCGTCGGGTACTGGCGGATGCAAAGAGCGCGAAAAGGCATATGGCACACCGTGGGAAGCGAGGCGATACATACGCCCAGTGCCGTCAACGCCACTCCATCGGGTAGTTTAGGCACTCGTGTGGAAACATGTCCAAAATTCTCATACATTATGTTGTATGGGTTTTCTGTCGGAGTCTTTGTTGGTCTCTATCAATCCGTCCTCACTCACCTTTTGTCCCTTTGTCCCATGACTGTTTCATCATAAGCAGAGAAGCCACGAACAAAAGATGATATCACAAATATTACCTACTTATCATTCAGAACTATAACGGATCTGGTGATTTGCTTTCTGTTGCTATATCCGCTATTAATATCACATATGAATTCATGAATCTGTTTGGTATTTAAACCCAGAAGACAAAGCCATAGTCAAACAAGCGATGGGAATGGAAACGGAACGCTCATAATACATGTTTTA
>NC_134876.1:90763671-90781171 GCF_041734735.1 Babylonia areolata
TCACGGCATGGTTTGACACCACTTGCACCTTGTCCGCTCCGATTCAAAATTGCTTTGCATACAATATTAACTAATGTTCAGCGTTGCAACATCTTCAGAAATCATTTCGCTCATTTTACTTAGAGCAGTAGGCTGACTCACTTTCAGTCTGTCATTCTCTCCTGTGAGAGGTTGTGTCGTTGTTGAAGGGAGAGCACCCATATCCTGAACACAATGAACTTCAGGACAGTGTGTCTGAGTCATTGAAGAGACCCAGTCTATTCGTACCCTCGTTGGGTTTTTACCCCGGGGTCAGATCTGGCTGTACCAGGTTAACCCCGAGGTCTGTCTACGTAGACTAGCGTGGAATGACCCACTGAGTTATTAACTTCAACTAGTCAGACCCCCCCCCCCCCCCCGGCCCCCTCCCTCTTCAGTTGGATTTATCCCCCTAAGCCCTGTCTCCTCGTAATGTATATGGGGTCATTCTAACCCCGGGGTAAATTTAGCATAGCATGCAGGCTATCAAAGTAGAACCTCCCTCCCCAAATCCACCACACCTCACCCCTACCCAACATTTTGGGCTTCTGTTGAGACGAAAAGCAGAGGATGGGAGGTCAGTAATGGCTTGAACGACCCACCTCCTTCCTTTATTCGATAACAACAACCTGATTAAAGCCGTATAAAATGGGTAATTTCCAAACAGGAAGAAGGGAGTGGAATCTTGACTTAACACAAATGGCCCGTGGGTCATTCGAGGCTAGCTCAGAATGACCCCAGGACAAAACCTAGCATAGGTTGGGGGTGAGGAGTGGAGGGATGGGGGATGGTTATTCCAGGCTGTTAGACCGGGGTTAGCAATATATTCGTGACAGCTGCACACAATGGGTGGGTCACAGAGCAAAACCCGTACCAGGAACGGGGGAGTTTCAAACATTTTATGGGCAGAACTGCACACACTTTCCCCCTTTGAATGTGCCTCGCCTCTATAGTCTAGCGCCTGTTGCCTCCAGATTATGATATTTGGGAACTTGAACATTTTATCATTGCATATCTTATTAACTCATTATCATTCTTTGTTGTTGTTGCTGGCTAATGTTGATGATAGATAAACTCTGTTAATTTTCATAGATGTATGATTGTTCAAGAAGTGTCATTCGATAGACACACACACACACACACATACATACATACGCGCGCGCGTGCGCTCATGTTCGCACGCACCTCTGCTGCGTTTTGTCTATCGCGGATTTACAAACAAACAAGCAATCAAACGAACAAACAAACAAAAGCAAATTATTGAATGAGTTGTGATAAATGTGGCCACAATGGCAGATAACACTTTTCACACTAAAAGATTTGATATTTGGTTTGATTTGAATTGATATGGATACTTATATAGAGCTATCCTCGGTCGGAGGCAGCCTGTAAGCGCTTTACGAGCGGGGTCATTTGCACAACATGCTGCCTACCTAGGCAGAGCCGACTGACGTCTGCCATTTGGCGCCATCCTGTGTCATTCAAACAAATTTCAGGCACGCACACAAACATAGACAGACATGTAACGTTTTACGTGTATGACCGTTTTATTTATTTACCCCGACATGTAGGCAGCCATGCTCTCTTTTCGAAGCGTGCATGCTGGGTATGTTCTTGTTTCCATAACCCACCGAACGCTGACATGGATTACAAGATCTTTACCGTGCGTATTTGATCTTCTGCGTGCGTTTCCACATGAAGGAGATTCATGGCTTAACACCGTGTGTACTTTTATCATGAAAGCTCACATAATCGTAGTAGATGAACGAGTCTAATTTTCTGAGGATAATGCAGTAGGCAAATATTGCCTTTTCCAGCCCTCGTAAGGAAAGGAAAAAAGAGAGAATAAACACAACTAGAAACAAACAGAACAACGAGAAAGCACAATAACAACAGCGATAAATAAGTAAATGATTAAGATAAAATGAATCAATGAAATAAAAAGAAATGTTTTAAACAAATCACAGTATTAAAACAGCATAACAATCATGGGCATATGAATAAACTTTTACTGCACTGAAAAGCTGGAATCAAAAATAAAATGAGGGAGAGGGGGGAATGAAATGAAAGAGAGGGGTCAATTTATATGTTCATTCATAAAGATACAACAGTGAGGAATACGTTTGTCAAATAAGTTTGTCAACTTTGAAAAGAGGGAAAGATAGGGGCGGGGCGTAAAGAAAGATAAGAGAGAAAGACAGAGAGAGAGAGAGAGAGAGAGAGAGAGAAGGAGGGAGCGAGAGACAGAGAGAGTGGAAGAGGAAAAAAAAAGGAGAGGGACACACAGAGAGACATCACTGTGCACAACATCACCAGAGTACATTACAGACTTACTGAGCAGAAACTTACTGAATAGAATAAGCAATGCTTATGGTGCACTTTTTCAACAGGCCATGAAAAGACAAGTATGAACATTAAAATCACACAAGATATCATTCAATAAACAACTATCAGAGTAAGAAAGCCTTAACAGGGCAGTTAAGGGCAGATGTGTAATAACGTTGCTGTCATTACGAGGTGTGCTCATTACAAACCCCTATTGAGAGATGGTGGGGCCAACATGGGCACAATCTTGAAGTTAAAAGCCGCCTTATAGCTGGACGTCTTTCTTGTGGGACTGCATTACTTTTGTTCAGCTAAATCAACACTTTGGAGAAAACATAAAGCAGCAATTACACACAAGAATCATACCATTCTGATCTCTTTTCACCAAGGCCTGGCAGCCATAGGGTTAAAGACTTGCAGAATCCCATTGTTGAGGCATAAATTATGATCGATTCAATACAGACAAGGACAAAAATTTCCGTTTGTGAATGTTTACGAAATGCTTTACTCTGCATTGCCGACGAAACTTTTTTGACAACCACATTTACATGATGTGACCATAGCCAATTGTTACCAGTTACTTCTACAGGAACTATATGGACACTGGCGTTTCTATCTTTTCGCCATTTCTGTACAGTGCTGAAGAGTGTATCGTTTTTGCCTCTTGGTCATACATTTTGTTGTTTGTTTCGGAAGAAGACACATGTGATTAAATTTAGATCAGTTAACAATATCATCAATATTTTCAATATTGAAAGTGAAAGAGTTTTTTTTTTTATTCACACTGTGATGGCAACAAAGAAAAAAAAAGAAGAAGAACGAATAGAAAAATAAAAATGCAACTGCCGATCGTGATCTCTTTTGATTGTTGCCTTCCTACCCACCCCATCTCTCTCTCTCTCTCTCTCTTACAAAACCTTCCCTCCTCTCCCTTTTTTTCTGATATTTTTTCACAATTACATTGTGGACACCTGACGCTGGCTTAGACTTAATAACACGTGCAAACCGGTAGGGGAGTACAATTGTACAAAGGAATATCAAGCCATATGGTTGACACGACGCGAATCGCCACGATCAGTCCCACGCATAGTGAGAGAGAATGGGAAAAGGGGGGTGGGGGGCAGTGGGAGGGGGAAATTGGGGGGCGGGAGGTTAGGGGGGTATTCAAAGGTAAAGGCGGGGTGGCTGGCTTGACTGATGAAGGGTGTACAGCGTCAGGGACAACAGGGAAAACATATGACATAGAAATAACTATGGCTGAAAATTCAAGAGATAGAGAGAGAGAGAAGAGAGAGAGAGAGAGAGAGGGGGGGGGAGAGAGAAGCAGCCAGGCAGACGCAGAGAAAGAGAGACTGAGACAGACAGAGACAATAATCATAACTGAAACACACACACACACACACACACACACACACACACACACACACACAAACGCACACACAGAGACGGAGAGAGTGTGATGATGAGAGAGGGAGGGAGAGACAGACAGACAGAGACAGAGGGAGACAGACACAGAGAGAGAAAGAGGCAGAGAAAGGCTTACACGCAAACAAGCAGGCAGGTAGAAACAGAAAAATCAAGACTGAGAGATGAACAGATAGATAGATATATAGATATATAGACAGATAGATAGATAGACAGATAGACAGATGTCAGACAGGCAGACAAAGAAACAAAGATAATGAATTAAATCATTTTCTCATTGTAACATAATAGGTAAACAAACAATGCCTCCTTTCATCTCGAATGGGAAATGAAAAAGAAAAAGAAAAAAAAATGCAAATAAGAAAAAAAGGAAAGATAGACTATGACAAGAAAAAAAGGGGGATAATAATCAAAACAACATATACATGTCATATCAATCATCCGTTTACAGCACAGCAAAGCTGGAGAGGACGAGAAAGAAAAATTAATGTGTGTGTGTGGGGGGGGGGGGGGGGGGGAGAAGAGAGAGAGAGAGAAAGAGAGAGAGAGTGTGTGAATATATAACGAAACACTGCAGAATTCAAACGATGTATGACCCGTTTGTCAAGATGAACTGCAGTTTTATCTGAATTTTTAATGCACACAGTCATGAGAACAGATAATTATGAGCACATTATGTACCTGAGAGAAATAGACAGACAGACAGACAGACCCAAAACTGAGACTGTAACCCTTAGCTCCCATGCACCCGCTGCGCGCGCGTGTACACACGCACATTCTGCCTGTGTCGGCGTCCGTGTGCCTGAGAGACACAGAGGAAAGGGAACCTGCAGAGGGAAAGACAGTGGAGGAGGTCGGAAACTGAGCCGGGTTGGAGTGAACGAGGCAGACGGACGGAGGAGGGTGAGAGAAGCGCGCGCGCGCGCGCGCAGCACGTGCACGTCATGCGCTGCGTTACATCACTGGTGTCAGGTGGAGGTTTACAAACCCCAACACTGTCGAGATTCGGTTGACCCAAACACGGCGGGGCCCTGCATGCGACATGTTGGGAATCTGATTTCAGTGTCAATGACGACATTGTTCCCAGGACCTCAGCCTTTGAACACACACACACACACACACACCACACACACACAGTTCACTTGAACGTTGATGTGCTGCAATGATGCGTCAAAGCCATAATATAATATGCATGCTGCGACCTTAGAATTGAGAGAGAGAGAGAGAGAGAGAGAGAGAGAGAGTGAAGGAGAGAGAATAATTGTACTCTTTCCCTCTCAACACGTGAAATCTGCGAGAATGAAAGATTTTTTTCTTTAAATGTAGATCACCATATCCTAACCCATACTACATATTCTGTATGATCAGTATGCTATTTTGCAAACAATATTCCTGATACTCGAAATGTTTTGTTTTGTTTGTTTGTCCTTTTTTTGGTTTTTGTTGTTTCTTTCCTTTCCCTTTTTTTTTTGGGGGGGGGGGGGAGGGTAGGGGGGTGGCGGGGGAGTGTGTGTGTGGGGGGGGGGGGGGAGGGGGGGGAACAAAAGGGGAAGAAGGACTGGGTTGCCGTGCCACATGAAAGGAGGTGGTGTGAAAAAGATTGATTGCGTTCTTTGAGAACGGCCCCCATGTGCGTGTGTGTGCGTACATGCGCGCGCGCTTGTGTGTGTGTGTGTGTGCGTTTGTGTGCGCGTGTGTGTGTGCACGCGCGCGGAACAATGAAACTGCATATTTGTGTCAACTGCTGAATTCGTGCATGTCTAACTTCGTACAAGCGTGCGTAAGTGCGCGCGCGCGCGCGTTTTTCAATGAATAAAATCAAATAATAATTATGTTCTTTGCTGTTCAAGCCGATTACGCGAGGCTGTAAACCAAGAGGGACATGAATGCAGATTCTGAACAGTTTGGTTGGTTGAAAATTTAATTTCGCAGCTCAAAGTTGACTTCAGCTCCTGTTGCTTACGATATCAGGTGAGGATTCCATATGCGCTGCACCATCTGCCATAACTTGTGGTGGAGTACATAAAATGAATACATGTGATAACTAAAACAGGCTATAAAACACAAAAAGACTCAGCACTGATATGCCATGAAGACAGTGCGCGAATATAATCTCTAAACACAAACCAGATGGATCAAAATGAATTATCAGTTCTCTCCTGTAAATGCTTAGACATACAGTTAATTAAAGTGTTACAAATAGATCGTTCAGACTAATTGCAACAAGGTGAATATGAAAAGCCACAGACGTTGACAGAACACCGCCAACGGTTTTTGTTTCCTGACTTTGGTGGAAGTTGAACTTGTGATTGCGCTTTGTTATGTTTTAGAGTGGGCAACCCCCAAATAGATTTTTTTTTTTTAATGTGAGTGAATGATTCGACGGGTGAAGCCTACACTGCGCATCAGACTGGCCAACACATTATTAATAGGGGTCGGTGTGATGTTTTCAAACGCGTTTCATATCAATTAAAAGCACGTACGCCCTCGTCCCCCACACACACATAGGAGCGCGCGCGCGCACACACACACACACACATACACGGCATACACACACACGTGAGCGCACGCATGCACGCATACACACATACACAACGCGCAGATGCACGCGAGAGAAGCGGAACGAAATGAAAATATATTTTACTATTTCATCAGCCTGCTTCTTGAAACAAGCACACACACACAAAAAAAAGAAAGAAAAAAAAGGTTCAATTTTTTTTTTATCCCTTGGGAAGGAAAGGAAGTGGGAGTGGGAATGTGGTGGTGAAGACTGACGACAAGTACTGAATGATCGACCGAAGAAAATAGCGACTGATATAGGAAGGATGGGTGTCTTTGACTCAATAAATCTAAAAAGAACTTCTTTTTTATTTATTTGTTTTTATATTACAATTCAACTTCTTTGAAACGACAAGAGATCGAATCAGAAGTCGTGCAAAAGTAAAATACATTGATGTAAATGAGCACAGAGTTACTGTGAATGTCAATTAAAATGTTTCAATTGTTTGAAAAATATATGGGGTTAAGGTTTTCGAGAACGACTTTTTAAAAGACCTTTTTCATCAAGAAAAGAAGAAAGAGAGAGAGAGAGAGAGAGAGAGAGAGAGAAAAGAAGCTTCATTCGTTCCAGTTAAAATGAAGCAGCAGCATGCCCAGTTTAAGTTCGTGCAACAGTAAAGCGTGCAGCGAAAACCCGACTTCTCCTGTGCTCCTGTGTTCATACTGATATGATGGAGATAGCAATGCTCACAGTCTCAACCAGCTCCAACCAATCCCCTTTGTCTTCTCCAAGTTCACTGACTTGCAATTCGTTCCACTCCTTTCCTCAACTTCAGTTTTCCTTATACTCCTCGCTCCGCCCAGTATTATTTCTTCTCTGTTTTCCCTTGACTCACGGATTCTATGAATAGATATTTACGACAACAGCGTGTGTAAAGTTGCGCGTGGCACCAGTTCCTTGCGCGTGCCACATGACGGTTTTTTCTTTCTTTCTTTTCTCTCTCTTTTTTTTTTTCTTTTTTTTTTTATGCGGGGTCGTCGATGTCAGGCTGTGGGTGTTCTACTTTGGATTCGGTGAGAGAGAGAGAGAGAGAGAGAGAGAGGGGAGGAAAGGGAGAGAGGGGGACGGGGGAGGGGGTGGGTGGCGACAAGGAGGGGTACGAAGGGAAGAGAAGGGAGAGAGGGGGAGAAAAGAAAGGGGTGGGGGGTGAAGTGGCGTTGGTGTCTCGACTTCAGTAACCCATGTACCTTATGGTATGGGGTGGGGAAGATGGAGGGAGGGAAAAAAATTTTTCTCTTTCATGGGAGGGAAAGTCATGGGAACAGTGTGAAGCGTGCGTGCGCGCGCTTGTGTGTGTGTGTGTGTGTGTGTGTGTGTGTGTGTGTGTGTGTGTGTGTGTGTGTGTGTGAGAGAGAGAGAGAGAGAGAAAGAGAGAGAGAGAGAGGGGTGAGGACGGATGTAGTAGGGGATAAGGGGGAGTGGTACCAGCACAGATGGAGAAAAAAGCCAAAGAACGACAAAGGAAAACTGACGCATGAGTCGTACACGACTGATGCCACCTGACGCATGTAGTTTCCTGAAAAACAACAACAGAAAACCCACTTTCCGCTCGAATTCAGGCCCATGATCTTTGACGCCATGATCTTTGACGAGAGCGAGAGCGAGAGAGAGGGAGAGCCGGAGAGAGAGAGAGAGAGAGAGAGAGAGAGAGAGAGAGAGAGATTAATAAATAAAGAACGAGTATGCATGACACTTTTTTTTCAGTTTCACTCACCGTGACCTATTCGCATACTGCACTTCATTCGAACGCAAGCTCTCTCTAAAAAAAAAAAAAAAAAAACAAAAAAAACCTGTTAAGAGTTTCCTTTCAGACACACGATGCCTTGAATTTGCAAAAGTAGTTAACAGAAGTTACACAATTATAAGCTGAAGGTGGTAGTGTCATTACGTCACTACGGTACATACAAACACACATGCATACTGACATACATACTTACATACATACGTATATACATCCCATGGAATGATGAAACTGAATTACAACCCCCCCCCCCCCTCCCTCCCCCCGCCCCCCACCCCGGAGCTGAATCTGCTACGAAATAAAACGGCATGGATTTGATGGCAGTGACAACCACCTCTCTCCTCTCTCCAATCCATCATGACACTAAAACACAACAGCTACAGGTTTAATGTCAGCATTGTGCGTGACATCAATGGGTAATACTGACAACGGATGGGGCTATTGCGTGCGTGCACGTGCCAAATGCGTATAGTGCACAGAGAGAGAGAGAGAGAGAGAGAGAGACAGACAGACAGACAGAGACAGACAGACAGACAGAGAGACACAGATAGAGAGAGGTTATATAGTTTTGCTGTATTGTAGATAATGAGTTGAGCCAGTTTCGGGAGTCAGACAAGAGTAACTCAACTGATACTATTTCTTCGTGTGCATGAACGAAGGGGAACAACTTGTAACAGACGAAAACGCATTCACTAGAGTTTCAGAGTTTGTTTATTCCCATTAACTCTTTTGAGTCATAGAGAAACAAGGAAACATGACAATAACAGGATGACGGCCACAGAGGAAGAGCGAAGATAATTTAAAAAGAAGAAACAAAAGGGGGGATAATACAAATGGGGGAAAATAAAATGATATAAAAGGCCAAATGTAATCATCAGTCTGGTACAATGCAATAGAAATGGACAAATGCACAGATCACAACTTAGATTTACAATACGGCTCTGTATCAGACTAGTTGAGCATGGTGGGAACTGGGGGGTTAGTTGGAGCATAGCATTAATAATGACATGGTGTAACAAAATAAAATACACAATAATTTGCATGTTATTTTAGCACCCATTTGCCAGTAATACTGGGATTGGTTTGATACATACAAGAGAAAAAAAGACATATATATATATATATACATAACATATACATATATATATATATATAATATATATATATATATATATAGTTGTAAAAAGGTGTTTTTGAGAGAGTGGTTCGATTCTAATAGAAGAGAGAGGGGAACAGACAGGGGGATATAGGATCAACTAATGATGCACTCACTCACTTGCACTCACTCACTCTCTTCTCACATCAATAGCAGGGCCACATGGAGTGGTTTTTATAGAGTGTTTACTTTACAATACAGCACACACACTAAGCAGTTCACCCTACTTAGCAAAAGCAACACACATTAAGGCAGCACACACTGCCTACTTCAAGTACTTCCTACAAGCAGCGCACAGTAAAAAGATTATCCTACACCTAAAGCAGCACCTATAAGCAGCACACAGCCCAACAGGGATTTCCTTGTTCCTCACATCACTGATCAGTCAGTCACCCTGTGTCAGTCAGTTCTTCTGGGAGACAGCTGAGAACTGGCTGTGCTGACTGGTTTTATCCCTTCCCACAACATACTGGGCATACTAATGCAAACTATAGCACTCACTCCCCCAACTAGTTGAACTGATTAATAACCAATCTTTGCTTGTCCTAATGACGCTATGTGAATGACTGACAGATTCACCCAATTCGTCCAATTCAACAGACTGATCTGATTCGCTCACTTCAACCCACTTGTCTATAACATTCTGTGATGACAAGTTCACCCGTTTACGTCACAAAGAGATTGGGGAGACAGGACAATACAACTCTCGGCATGTTAGCCGGCATGATCAAAGTTCGTATTAGCATAAATTCTCCCCAGCTTATATTCCGAAGTCCCGCCATCTACGTCAGCTAGCATGACGTGATGTGGACCAAGGGAAACAACTGTGTCGTGTTTTACAGCCGATAGTTGGTAACCTCCCTTGAAAGAACAAAAACGACAACAAACTCATCCGAATCTGCACACACACACACACACACACACACACACACACACACACACATTGCCATCTATGGCCTTTTCGTTACCCCACCCACCCACCCACCCACACACAACATAGGCACACATAGACACATACATACATACAGACAGACAGACAGACAAATCATGTCAAACTCCTCCACTCCTCACTTGTTTACGTTCACATGCGGACAGTCACGACCAACTCGTTACTTGACTGAATAATCGGGCAGTTCCCGTGCACGCGTGCGTGCGTGCGTATGTGTGTGCGTGCGTGCGTGCGTGTGTGTGTGTGTGGCACAGTGAGTGTGTGGCACAGTGTGTGTGTGTGCCGGCACAGTGTGTTCCCGGACCACATCAACCGATATGCCGGTGAAGAAATGACATCAATTAATTAATTACACGAGCACTGTGAGCGAATCAGTTTTGCCGAAAGGAAACAGCATTGTGCACAGGTGTTTACAATGCGGCGATTCAGTTGACATGAGGCAGAACACGATACTGTGGCTTTTCTTTATCTTGCTGTCAAAAGAATAATAATGTTAAAAGTGATTGAACTGAATACGACAATTCAGTTAAACCATGTACAGCTGATTGATACGTCTCTTTAAAACCTGGAACAAAACCCGTGGCTAGAAATAAGTAGCATGGTGTGACTTGTAGACAGGCAGGAAGAGAGAGTTATCTCCCGTCGCCTTATGCGCTTGAGAGAATAGCTCTGGTGTTGAATGTGTGTTTGCGTGTGAGTTACAGTGTTTTCGTGATTGTGAGTGTGACAGTCTTTTTACTGATGGAACGCTGGTCATTTTGGTGTATTTTCCGTCGCTTTTTGACCACGGACAAGGTTCCCTGCTAAAGAAAGCCACTCTGGATCACAATGACCTCAAACGTTTTTGCCCTGCATTCAACCTAGCTTTTGTGTCCAAAATTATTGAAAAAATTAAACAACCTGTTCTTTTCAGTCAGCATACAGATCTGCCCATAGCACCGAAACTGTTTTGTTGAAAGTAGTTAATGACCTGCTACTGTCTGTTGATGAAGGTAAACTGTGTTAACTTACTCGATCTGTCGGCTGCGTTTGACACAATAGACTGCAGTATACTCCTTTCCAGACTTGAACATGTTTTTGGGATTCACTCAACAGTTCTGAGTTGGTTTTCTTCATACCTATCCAACCGCTTCCAGATTGTCTCTGTTAATAACGTTAAATCTGACCCAACCCCGATCTCCTATGGTGTGCCACAAGGGTCTGTCCTGGGCCCCGTTCTGTTCGTTCTGTACACTGCTCCTCTTTCTGATGTCATTTCTGGCCATTCTGTTCTGCACCACTCTTTTGCTGATGATACTCAGCTACAAAAGTCTGCAGAACCAAACCAAGTACACAGTCTGATTCTGTCAATGCAGGATTGTATTCTCGATGTTAAATTCTGGATGACATTCAACAAACTAAAGTTAGATGATAACAGAACTGAAGCTATGATTATTTCCTCTGCAAGAATGTCCACGTCTTTTCCTGCCTCTATTGTGGTTGGTGATGCCACTGTTCAGTTTTCTAAATCAGCAAGTAACCTTGGAGTCATTCTTGACTCAAACCTCAGCATGCATGCTCAGGTAGTAAATCTGATACGCATAGTCAATTGTGAACTTTGTCGCATCAACTCTATCCGTCAGTACCTTTCTGTTGAAACTACTAAAACTCTTATTTCTGCTTTTGTGCTGTCACGAATCGATTACTGTAATTCTCTTCTCATAGGCTGTCCACATAATATTCTTCTGCGAATTCAAAAACTTCAAAACAATGCTGCCCATCTGACTCACAGAGACCCACGTACTGATCACATTTCTCTTCACCTCCACACTCTATATTGGCTCCCCATTGAAGCGAGAATTAAATACAAAGTTGCGTGTCTCTGCTATTTTGCTTTCCACTCCCCAGGGCCTACATATCTTTCTGACATTATCAGTGTTTACACTCCCGCAAGAAATCTCCGCACTTCCTCTGTTACCTTCTGAAACTTCCTCGTGTCAATACAAGAACCTATGGTGAACGTTCTTTCTTCTTTGCTGCTCCTCACATCTGGAACAATCTTCCTCATCATATCCGTGCATCTGTTTCTATTTCTTCTTTTCCCTCATCACTAAAAAACTCATCTTTTAAAAACCTATCTATGAGCACTCTCAGCTTCCTTGTTCTCCAACACCACCCATGTCAGCTCACTTTGGATGTATGTAGAGTGGAAAAGGGAGAGAGAGTGTGTGTGGAGGGGGGGAGAGAGGTGGGTTGTTTTTTTTGTTTTTTTTTGTTTTTTGTTTTGTTTTGTTTTTGTTTGTTTGGGTTTTTTTAAAAAGAAAGAGTGGTCATGAATGTTTTCTTAACTTGTAACATTTTTCTTTCATGTAAAGCGCCCTGAGCTCTTAGAGAGAAAGGGCGCTATACAAATGTACATTATTATTATCATTAAAGAGAGAGAGAGAGAGAGAGAGAGAGAGAGAGAGAGAGAGAGAGAGAGAATGAGGGGGTGGGGGAGTGGGTTAAGACACAGGACAAACAGGCAGCAATCATGCAGATAGATGCAAAGAGAGAAGGAGGGAGAGTGCGAGGGGAGGGAAGAGAGAGAGAATGCAGAGAAAGAGAGGAGAGAAAGATAAAGGATGGGGGAGGAGACAGATGAAGGGAGAGAGAGAGAGGTGGGGGAGTGGGCGAGGTGGGGAGAAAGGGAGAGGGAGTAAGGGGGAAAGAGGGGGAGAGTGAGGGAGAGAGAGGCGAGAAGGTGGGGGGCTGAGAAGAGAGAGAGAGAGAGAGAGAGAGAGAGAGAGAGAGAGAGAGAGGTACGTGTCATGACAACGACAGCATCAGCGGTTGTTTCCTCCTCCTCTTCTTCTCCTCTCCCTCTCTTTATCTCTATCTCTCCCTCTTTTTTGTCTCGCTTACTCGCTCGTTCGCTTGGCAATTTCTGCGTCCCCACAGGCTGCTGGTGCCTGGATATTGCACATCGAACTTCAAGCAAATAATTAGCTAAATGACTGGGTGAATAAATCTTTCTGTCTTTCTGTACCTGCAGCCCCCACCCCCACACCCCCACACCCCCTCGCCCCCACCTCCCGCTTTCTTCGCTTCGCTGTGCAAGAGTGTTCCCTAGAATACCTTTCAGCTTTTAAACTTCAAGCGGTTAAATGTGAAACTGGGTAAATGAATGAAAGAAAAGGCCAAAAGTCGACCGCATTGATCCCCATGGCGAGAGATCTTCCCGACGCAACCGTATAAGCGGGTTAAAAAAATAAATAAATAAATAAAAATCACCCCCCACCCCCAAAAACAATAGGACGTTTCACGAAGAGTCAAGTGAAACGAAGACGGTCAAGACATAAAGTATTGGCTTTTATTTTTCGGCGCCTTTGGAAAGCGTATCAAGAATCGTGTGTGTGTGTGTGTGTGTGTGTGTGTGTGTGTGTGTGTGTGTGTGTGTGTGTGTGTGTGTGTGTGTGTGTGTGCGTGCTTGCGTGCGTTTGTATGTGTGTGTGCTTGCGTGCTGCGTGCATATGTGTGTGTGTGTGTGTGTGTGTGTGTGTGTGTGTAGGCTCGCACGCGCGTGCGTATAGACTTAATCACTTTATTCTTTGCTGAAAACAAAATCAACAATCGGGTGGAAAATCAACTAATAGCCATGAAAATATATTCCCGATTTAAGTGTAAAAAATCCAAGAAAATAATAACATGATCACTTAAATGATCGGCCTGTTTTATGCACATATATTTACAATCCTTTACGGCCTTTATCTAGGTCTGGGCATTGTCATCGAAAACTAATTCTGAAGAAAGCACATTCACCGATTTATGGAGGAAAATCATTTCCACTGAAACTGTAGCACTTTCATAATATGTATGCACACCCACACGCACACATACACACACGAACTGAAGGTACGCACGTGCGTACCTACGCACGTTCACACACACGCACGCAACCTCTCCCACTCCCATCTCATTCTTCCTCTCTCTCACACACACATCCACACACACAAACGAGTATTATGCCTTAGCACCATGAATATTCATGACTTTCTCTGCCATAGATCTTTTTATAGTTTATCCGGCTGTGAACAACGCCGTGACCTTAAAAAGAATCCACCTTACTCAGCTGTACAGTATGCAGCACGTCTAGCGCTGTCTGAGTCAGCTGTTTGCATACATTCATAATATTGTCTTCTGTTGAAACTGCACTGTGTTGTGCTACATTGTATCGTATTGTATCGCACTGCATTGTATTGCATTGCGTTGCATTGTTTCGGGTTTTGCAGTGTTGACCTGCCTTGCATTACGCAGTACGTCACAACACGTCAACACGGCATTGCGCGGTATGACAGTACTTAAATTCACTTCACTGCACTGCACTGCACTTTATTTCACTTTACTGCAATGCAATCTCAAGGCCTGACTAAGCGCGTTGGGTTACGCTGCTGGTCAGGCATCTGCTTGGCAGATGTGGTGTAGCGTATATGGATTTGTCCGAACGCAGTGACGCCTCCTTGAGCTACTGAAACTGAAACTGCAATGCAATTCAATTTTCCGTGCTGAAATTAGATTCGCATTACTGTAATGCACTTCAGTTCACTGCATTGCGTTTTGATTCAGTTTACTGCACTGTACTTCTGTTCATTTTATTGCAGTGCATTTCAAGTAATTGTGTGCACATTTTCTGCTGTGCATTTCAATTTACTGCACTGCACCTGAATTCAAATTTCTCCACTCTGCTCCAATTCACTTGACTTGTGTTGTGTAGGGAGGAAAGTGACAGAATGGTTAAGACGTTTACCTGCCAATATAGTGTCCCTGAGGGTCTGGGTTCGATTCCTGGTCTCAGTCGCTCTCACTCACAAGTTTGACAGGAAAATCAAACTGAGCGTCTAGTCATTCGGATGAGACGATAAACCGAGGTTCCACACGCACTTGGCGCACTGAAAAAGAACACGAGGCAACATAGGTACGTGTTGCCATCTGGCAAATCATGTAGAAAAAATCCACTCTAATGGGTGCAAAAATGTAAACGCATGAACTTAAGGCCCGACTAAGCGCGTTGAGTAATGGCTACTGATCAGACATCTGCCTAGTAGACGCAGTGTAACGTACATGGATTTGTACGTAAGCAGTGACGTCTCTTTGAGGAACTGAAACTGTGCTGTGCTGCGTCAGTTTATTGCGTTGTGTTCTGCATTATATCTTATCGTGTCTCTTCGCACCACAGCGTATTGCATTGCATCACGTCGCAATGATCTGCACTGCCTTGAGTTATACTGCATTTGATTGATTGTATCGTGTCTTGTCATACTGTACTACCCTGTATTGTTTTTCGATGCTCCACGCTCAGTCAGCGCACAGCATAACTAGTGGAAATGACGTCACTTTTCTGTCGGTTTCCACAGGAACGGCCAACGTCGTCGTGCGACAACGCCTGGTAGTCAACTGCTCCCATAACACCAGGCAATGAAACTCCACAGAACAGTTTGGTTTTCGATCTAAAACGTCAGCATTCTGTGTGAGAACGGTTACCATCAGGCCACCAGTCCGATCCATGAATTCATCTTTTTACAACGAAAGAACGGCTAAACTGCACAAACCAACGTGTTCGTCATGAAATACGTAACAGAGAAAAACAGAAAGGAAAGAAGAAATAAAGAAAGAGAAAGGGGGTAGGGGTGGTGTGTGTGTGTGTGTGTGTGTGTGTGTGTGTGTGTGTGTAGAGAGAGAGAGAGAGAGGAGGGGCTGGGGGCGGACAGACAGACAGACTGGGAGACAGTCGACAAACAGACAGACTGTCAAAACAAAGACCGCCAGAAAAATCAATCAACGAAAACGCCGAGTAAAGGACACAGAGAAATGAAAGAAAGTACAAACAAACAAACAAACGGATACATAACTGAAGATAGACATGTCTGCTGCCTGCCTGTATCGATTCTCCTGTCATTCTCACGGTGAACGCTCCGTGTATGAGTCAGGAACTGAATCCCTTCTCGGTTGTCTACCACGAAGCTACGCCACCAGCCTGTTAAGTTCGATTTTAAAACTAAATCCGTTCTTGGTTGCTACAACGACGTTTGTGTCATCAGTCTAGCATCTGACTCCCACCCCCACCCCTGCACCTCACTCAACTTCCTGTCATGCCTTCCCAGCCGCTAGCCTCTGAACAGTCAGACACCAGACTTCTCCTCATTCCTCTTCAAGCCTTGCCATCGGTGTAAAATGTTTGTTTCACACACCAGAAGCTGCCTCTCAACTGTCTGATTCAATAACTAAACCCTCTCTGAATTCCCTTCTGAGGCCTGTTGTCAGATAAATGTTGAGTCCGGCAGTAAACTCAATAAGCCCAGCCACCAGTGTATATAGTATGGCTGATTCAGTAACTGAAATTCCTCTCAAGATTTTGCTTCCCTTCTCTACAGCATCTTAAAACAAACACACACACACACACACACAAACAAACAAAAAACCAACAGGTCACGGCTGATTCTATCTCTCTCTCTCTCTCTCTCTCTCTCTCTCTATATATATATATATATACATATATATATATATATATATGTATTTATATATATCCATAACCTCTTAACTGCACGGCTGATAAGCTCTTTCGCAGCCCGTGGATTTAATCAAAATGGAATTCCTTATCATATATCATTCACGACTTCTACATCAAGCACATCCACTTCTAGTTGGAGTCATCAGAAATTCGATTCCTTCTCCATCATAAACCAACTGTCTGGGACAGAAAGCTAATCCCTTAACATTTTCCTCTCCAGATATTCTTCTACTTCATCTTCATCCTCCTGTTATTGTTTTTCTGCGTTCGTCGGCTGAAACTCCCTCGTTCAGTCCTGCATACGAGAGTAGACTTTAACGTTCATGACCGTTTAAACCCCGCCATGTAGGCCCTACTAAACGTTCGTACTCTGTTTATGGAGTGACTCTCGATATCATTTCAGGTTGTTTATTGCCTAACTCCAGTCAACAACAACAAAAATAATTTGAAAAAGTATAAAACAACAACAAAAACCCAAAACGCGGTTTTTTTCTGTCTTCCCCCAGGAATCGCAACCATAATTATGCTGTTTGATACAGAAACCGAATCATGTCTCTGTCGAGTTCCAAGTCTCAAGCCACTATAGAGATCAGCGTTGGATTGTTATAAAAGTCTCTTCTCGGTTCCCTTCATACAATGTCTACCACCGGTGCTGTATTTGATTTGGGAACTGGATCTACTTTCCATTGCGTCATGTTCCAGCCAGGCTTTTCCACCAGCCTTATGATGGATCTAGATGTGGAATTTCTGCTTTGCTGCATCCCAAAGCGTTCTAAGATCAAAACAAAATTGGGTTCATA
>NC_134876.1:90786171-90813671 GCF_041734735.1 Babylonia areolata
GTTTTATTATTATCATTTTATTAGTATTACTAATATTATTACTACTACCTTTGTCTATATTATAATTATTATTTATTTATTTATTTATTTATTTATTTATGCAAGCTTATCTATTATTTATTCCCCCGTTGGTTTTTTTTTTTTTTTTTTTTTTTTTTTTTTTTTTTTTTTTTTTGTGTGTGTGTGTGTGTGTGTGTGTGTGTGTGTGTGTGTGTGTGCTCTCAAGGCCTGACTAAGCGCGTTGGGTTACGCTGCTGGTCAGGCATCTGCTTGGCAGATGTGGTGTAGCGTATATGGTTTTGTCCGAACGCAGTGACGCCTCCTTGAGCTACTGAAACTGAAACTGAAACTGGTGTTTTGATAAAGGTGAATTCGTTACGAATCTACCTCATGACAAATGGTACTTCTGTCGAGCCCTGAACGTATCTTCATGCACTGAGATGTTATCTTCTTCACTCCATGACGTGCGTGCTTTGGGATCAGACAATACCAGAAACGTTTTTCACGAAAGTAGAAGTCTTTAATCAATCAGTCAGTTGCGTTATTATTTAAAGAAAAACGACAAAAAAAACAGTCAACTAAACAACACGAAAGCTATTTCAGGGAACGTCAAACGTCCAAGTTAAAACGTCAACATTAAAAACAAAGGTACTTCATTGGCATAAAATTATAACAGTTGTGACCAACAACGATGAAGGAGAAGAAGAAAAGCAATTATATTATTTTCATCGCGTGAAGTCAAAATCGTATCAGATGGAATTCGCTGACCTCACTCAAGATAATCTAAGAGATGGCGTGCAGAAGGAGGGATGGGAGTAGGACGGAATAGGATGTGTTTGTGTGTGTGTGTGTGTGTGTGTGTGTGTGTGTGTGTGTGTGTGTGTGTGTGTGTGTGTGTGTGTGTGTGTGTGTGTGTGTGTGTGTGTGTGTGAGAGAGAGAGAGAGAGAGAGTTGGACGGCTGTGGGAGGCAGGGGGTTGGACAGGAAGAAGATCACAGGGAAGGGGAGATGTCGACAGAGCACAGAGCGCTAAAAAAGATGTTGATGTTGGACGTCAAGCTCCCAACAGTCACAGGCCTCACATCGTCCCCCCCCCCTCTCCCCCCCCCCCCACAACCCCCCGCCCCCCTCCTCTCCTTTCAAACGACGAGATCGATGAGACACGATCCGACGTACATGTTGCTGCAAAAGTGCAGCGAACCTCCTTCTGTGCATGGTAAGCAATAGTGTGAAGTATTAGGTAAAAGAGAACATTCGGTGTTTGCCTGGATGTTCTCGTACACAAAGAAAAAAAAATTGTCCAAGCAGTATTGGATATTTAGATCTGTGAATTGTTTCCATGCTCGGCGATTTTTGCCGTTTCTTACACAGTTTGGGGAAGTTTACCAACAAGTTCATGGAGTGAAATCAGCGCACTGCGAAACAATGGAATGGAAGAAACACTGTTCCTGGTAGTTTTACCAGAGAATGAATTTCGGGGATGATGTGGACAACGTTTTCTTTCTTTCTTTATTTTATTTAATCTTTTTTCAAACATTGATTGAAGACTATACTCTAGCTGATGAGGAATTTGTTTACATCGTCTGTTTGTTTACTAGTACAGGCGAGATGAAAAAAAAACAACAACAACAAAACAAAAACAACAAAAAATCCAACAAACAAACAAACAACAACTGAGCGAGGACAACTTAGGAAGCATATTTAAAACAGAATTCTTCTCGCGTGGCTGGCCAAAGTTCGTAACCACAAACGTGCTTGGAGGAAAGAGCAGTTTGTACCAAAGATTGTAAGAGCTAAGGCTTGAAGAAAAGAGCTGATGAAGAAATATCACACACTATTTTTGACTAGATTGATGTGCCATTTTTAGACAAAGAAGGAGACATAGAAGTTCTGTAATATACAACGCGTCTGATGGTTGGCAGACATTTCATGACTGGTCGATTTCCAGGAAAATGGCACAACTGCTCTGAAGTGACGTCGTCATCAGATTAAAATCCATCCGTGAAGACATTTGTGGGGGTTGAGAACTTTCTCTCTCTCTCTCTCTCTCTCTCTCTCTCTCTTTCTTTCTCTCTCTGTGTGTGTGTGTGTGTGTGTGTGTGTGTGTGTGTGTGTGTAAATAGCAAGCTGTAACTCACAACTATCATTGAAGGACCGAGATAAAGCATTTCTAAGTTTTCTTCAAAGTTTCAAAGTTCTCTCTCTCTCACCACCCCCACCCCCCATCTCTCTCTCCCTCTCTCTTTCCCGTCTCTGACTTACCGCTAACCAGAATTGACTTGTTTAAAACTAGCTTCCGTTATTCTGGTAGCTTACTCTGGAACACACTTTGAACGAACCCGCTTTGAACGAATGCGCAAGCTTTCGAAAGGCAAGGTAACGTACACTTCAGAACTTTGCAGTTTTCACACAAACAAGAATACGTTAAATGATTTATATCAGTCATTAGCGTGTCAAGAAAATTCTCCGTCGGGTGAACTCTTGGTTCGTGCTGTTTTCATTTAAAAAATATATGTATTCTGGCATACAATCCGCGGAGCGTAGAAAAACTGATATCTGAATAATTATTTGGTACCAAAATTTAGCTACAATGAATATCCAACGGCAAAATTAACAAAAAGCAATGTCCTCTCCCTCCCTTCCCCTCTCTTTCTTCCCCCATCCACTCTAAAACTATACTGAGGAATTTGTGTATTTATTTGTACAAAGCCTTCAAGAGGCAAGACCATAATTATACCAAATTAAGGAGCCCAGAAATGGAAGTCCAGTGCACTAACTACTCACGAGCGCCTACGTCATATCCACAATACGATCCGCTACTTGTTAATATCACAGCCGGTGATTCTGATAGAATGCTTCCGACACGTTCTGTTGAAACAAACATATTACAAGCATAAGCATCGCCTTTTTTCTAATGGACACGTGCATAAGATTCCAACAAAAGTACATCACCGCAAGGGGTAAAGACAGAAATAAAGAACAGAAGGACGGAAAGAAGAAAGCAAAGAAGGGAGTGGGAAGGAAGGAAGGACCTTTCTTTCATAGAAAAGAAGAAAGGGAAATAAAGAAAAAGAAGAAAGAAATAAAAGAGATCACCCCCGAAAGACAGATTTTCTTCTTCACATGATTCCAAGCTTAATACAGTAAAATCTAAAGTAAGAACTGGATCTTGCAGAAGGAGGAAGTGGATGAGGAGAAGAAGGAAGCACGCCAATAAACAAAGATTCGTCTTTAAGTGATCGTAAGCTGTACAGAGAAGTAGCCTGAAAACAGACAAGAATGATTACAAGTCCCTGAAATCGTAACATAAAGAACGTGACGTTGGAAAAACCCGAAAACAGAACAAGGAAAAGAATAAATACGGACTAATAATGAGGATAACGAAGAGAAAATACAACAACAATAAAACCAGCAGCAGCAACAACAACAACAAGAAGAGAGGCAAGGCCTTCAACACTCACTTGTGATACACTTAAAAAAAATCTAATCGTTAAAATGTGTTCTGTATTTGTTATTATAAAGCTTCGGGTTAAAAGAAAAAAAAAGTCCTAACGGCAGATTCGAACCCCGCGTGTTCGGATGAGAAGAAACTGTTTTATCCATACACTATCGTGGCTCCTTAACTGACGTTCAAAAAAATAACATATAAACATGCTTTTTTAAAAGGGCGATAAATCGATTGCGATATTCGCAGTGAGAACGCGGTTTAAATCATATTATTCTGGTGTATCTTGGGCATTCAAAAAATCTGTAAGGGCAATTAAAAATTCCTTTAAAGTCCGCAGTAAAGGAGACGTGGCTATCGCCGCAAACACACTGCAACATTTAGCCGTTTTCTCTGGATCTAGATAGATGTACAAGTTTAGTTACACCCGGTTGACACGGTCGATTCAATTTCTCTTTTATGTTTATTCTACTTTTATAGTTTTAAAGTTGATATGAAAATTGAGTATTTTGTTAAATTAATAACATGTAGAGCCAAGTACAAGTACTTCTAAACGTCATATGAAGTGAAACGGACTTCATTTTGAGAAAAGTCAAGACTGGAAATTTTTGCGTTTCATCAATTCAAGGGCATTAACTCTCATGGTTTATTATTTTTGACTGTGAATTCCAACTGATTCTATGGATATTTTCATGGCAGTTTGGGGCATAATCCAGTAAGTGATGAGGCGTTCACAAATCTTTCTCTGAACTAAATATTTAACGGTCTCCTTCTCCAACTTTCCATCACATGTTATCGTGTATTGTTGATAGAATATAGGATTGAACGGGCAGGTCAGCAACTTGAAACAAAATGGCGTCGTTCGCGTTCGCGAAGAATATGAGCACGCGCTTTGAATATGTATAAATATGTGTACGCAATTGAGTTCAAGTTGCCCATGACCTTCAGGGCTTGTTTACACAAGTGAGTCAAAAAACCAAAACCTAAATAAAAAAACCCGAAAAAACACAGTCCTTCAACTGGTCGTATTTTTAAAGTAACAGACCTGACAAAAGCTCTTGGAGTCCGGACAGCAGTGTGTGATGCACGATGATAAACATGTATACCCGCCTGGGATAGACTTTAGAGACACCACCTGCGTGCTGAATGTTTGCGAGAACAGGTGAATGCCCATTCAACGAAAACAATGGACATTTTGCTTCAATGTGTATTTGTATGGTTATGTTTTGCTGAGTGTGGAAGGAAGCACGACATTTGAAGTTCGTGGCATGCTATTTTAGTGTGTTCCCACGTCTATCTCCTTGACCAAATTCTTATAATCCAATATGAAGATCTGTTTCATCACTGTGTAATCAGACGTCCATACCATAATGTCTTTGTTTCCCAGAATAAAAGACGATGTGATTGTGATAACCGTGCAAATCTGATCTCCTTGGTATGACCTATTGTGCACATTGAGATTTCCAATTTCTACTATTTATGTATCAAAAAACCAATATATTTGCACTGCAGGTATTCCCAACCTACCTGTTTTATACAGAACAAAAATATAATGTGCAAAAGTTTGCTTTTTTAGCCCTTCACAAAAGCACAGTTCTACAGGGGTTCAAATACAACAAGGAACTTTTCTTCCTCATCTTGGTTCACACACGAGTAGTCTAATAAAACGCCAAGCTAGCCCAGAAGCCACAAGACTATCATAATGAAGACAAGCATAGAAAAGGGCGAGGGGGTGACATGGGGAAAACGAAACAGTGTGTGAAATACGACAGATACAAATGAACAAAAAAGATGAAAACAATGAATAACGTTTCTTCTCTAAGGGATCCTAACCAGTACATAAACATAGCCCCAAATGCTGTCAGATTGATTCCGAGTCCTCGGATCCAGCAAGAGGGACAGAAGGGGGAGGGGGGGGGGATGAACAAAAGAAAGAAAGACACTTCATGACGAGAATTAGGCCGGAAAAAATCCAAAGTACATTATCCACAACAAGACCCTTATCAACCCATGCTTCCAGACCATAGAACAACAGTGTCAGAACAAAGCCTTTGTAATGTACGATAACAGACTGTTTTGTTCCCGTTATACACACCCATGGGATCCCGTACACTCGCTGAAAGATTACCGGTTTGCAGCCGAAAAAGGGTCCATCGTGCGCAGCGGAAGCAGTGGACAATTTACCTCCCTCCCACATCTGTACATCCGTGTCCTTATCAAGTATGTCTCGTGTGAGGGAAAAACAGGACTTCCCAAGTTCGAAGGTGTAGCTCTTCAAAAGTGCACCCACGCCAGATTCCTCCCTCGAATTTTGTCAAATGCAGAAGATATTTGCTGTTTTTCATTGCCATGTATAGAAACGTCCGGTCCAAATTAAACAGAGGGATGAAACGAAGGCGAGCTTAAACGATACTGTCATCATCTCCTTTTGTTTTAAACCGGACGTGACAGGATTTTTTTTTTTCTTTTTTTTTTTTTTCAATTATTTTTGCATTATCTTTTATCATCTAGTGAGTGTTTTTACATGAAGTGCAGTGTCCGGTATTTCATTTAAGCCATTGGAAAAAAAAAACCGTCTCTAGAGGTGTTATTCTTTCCTTCAAAGATGATCACACATATATTATCATAATGTATTCATACAAACGACAGAAGACCAAACAAAGAAAAACTAAATATTTTGTGTTCTCTTCATCATGGAAACAAAGAATATATCTTAGTCCTTTCTTTTTCATTTTCTTGATACATACATATTCCATTTACTTTTTACTCCAAAGAGAAAAAGAATCGCACTCAAGATTGTATGTCGCCTGATCTGTATCATTTCAACAGACTTGAGCACGCACGCGCGCGAATGTGTGTGTGTGTGTGTGTGTGTGTGTGTGTGTGTGTGTGTGTGTGTGAGAGAGAGAGAGAGAGAGAGAAACACCATGGTGATACGGTCCTCGTGATCGACTGGGCTATAAGTCAAATGAATGAAATGAATGAATACGAGAGAGAAGAGAAGGGCGCAGGGTTGTTGAAAACGGAGAGAAAGCAACAGGGAATGAAGCAGAGACATGTGCAGTTATTAACCGGGAAGTATTTCTGGCACAGAACGAAGGAAACAGTGACCGTAAAAAAATCGGTTATATTGTTTTTGCCATGACGGAAGAAGATAGAGAGGAGGGAGCAGAGCAGGTTTCAATGAAATCTGTTTTCTGCAGAATGAGAGAGAGACAGAAAGAGAGAGAGACAGAAAGAGAGAGAGGGAGTGTTGAGGGGAGGGACACACACACACACACACACACACACACACACACACACCCATCAGGCATCCTGTGCCGTTTCCCTTTTGCGTCTCAGAAACCTGCCTGTGCAGAAGTGACGAACGAGAAGTGAATGAAGATGTAACATGAACCGTGTGTCCAGGAGTCGCAACTCTAATCAACCTGTTACTTCCCTTTGTCCGAATTACTCGGCTGTGCTGAAGTCGCCGAAAGTGCGTGGTTGTGCATACCAAGACCGCTATTGATCAATTCACCGAAAACGGCGTTCGGGCAACAGATTTATTCCTTTTCAAATAGGCGATTTCATTTAAAAAGAGATCTTTCTCTCAGTTCTTGTTGCAGTCTGAAAATGGAAAATGTCTTGATCTTCTCTGTGCCACCCGTGCCTGCCTTTCCCTCCCCGCTGCCTGGTGTGTGTGTGTGTGTGTGTGTGTGTGTGCGTGCGTGCGTGCGTGCGTGTGTGTGTGTGTGTGTGTGTGTGTGTGTGTGTGTGTGTGTTTGCGTGCGTGCGTGTGCGTGTGTATGTGTGTAGGGGGGAGGGGGCAGGGGGTGTGGGGGGCAGGATGGGATATGTCTGTGCCTTGTCTACATTGTTCATGGATGGAAAGTTCTTGGAAATCGAGTTTGAATATTTGGGGGTGGGGGGCTGGGCGGGGGCAGGGGCGGGGGAGGGGTCAATGGATAATGACTGTCCAGTTTAGTTTTGTTGTTGTTGTTGTTGTTTTTGGAAATCTGTTTTCGTCAGCAGTTTTTTCCCCAAAGCAGTCAATGCCCTGTCTCTCGAATAAATACAGTATGATTAAATAGAATACTGTAATTCATAACCATTTACCTGAAAATCTAGTCGTCAGCCTCATCCAAACATGTGTGTGTGTGTGTGTGTGTGTGTGTGTGTGTGTGTGTGTGTGTGTGTGCGTGCGTGTGAGTGTGTGTGTGCGTGCATGTGTGAGTGTGCACAAATTCTTGTATTGATATGCACATGTATGTATCCTAAATTCTACTGCATTTGTGTTTGTGTATGATTTTCGATTTATGTTTGTATCCTTTTATGTAATATACCCCCCCCCCCCACCCCCCACCCCCCACCCCCAATATTCCTTGTGACCCCGATTCACTTGGTAATAAATATTTATTCTATTCTATTCTAATTGGGTTTATCGTTTGTCCTTACATCTCCGAAATATGCAGTATGGATGTTTCTGGCAACAAAGAAAAAAAATAAGACAGACAGGCAAAAAGAAAGGAAAGAAGAAGGAAATTTCGTAAGAAGGAAAATGATGAGTTGTTCTTCAGTTTGGTTTTTCTTCTGGTGAACCACAAAGGTCAAGGTTATGTTGTGAACAGTCTTTTTTTTCCTATGTGCATAGAAATTTCTCACGATATTCAGGATTTATGTCATCCAGTTTGAGCAAGTGACCTCTGTCGAAAATTATCAGGTTTTTTTTTTTTACCTTGATCTTTGTTTCATTTGTTTCTTTGGAACCCTTTTGTAGACTTTTAATTTGCAATTCATTCATCATTCATCTATCCCTTGACCCGTGGGTGGGTCGTTGGGGCACCATGGATGACTGCCTGGTCAGCTCGCGCCACCTGCCTCGGTCCTCAGCGGCCCTTTGAGTTGTGGCAAATGGCAGGCCCGTCCACTCTTTGATGTTGTCCTCCCACCGCTTTCTCTGTCTGCCTCTCTTCCTCCTTCCTTGTACGGTACCCTGCAGGATGGTCTTGGCTAGGCCGTCTGATCGTGTGACGTGTCCATACCAGCGGAGCTTGCGTTCTTTCACTGTGGTTAGCAGGTCTTTGAATGGGCCAATGGCGTTTTGGACTCTTCTTTTCACTTCCTCATTTCCACATGTGCAATACAATGATTTAATTTTCAAAACATAGTCGAAACTTGCTTAGGAATATATTCTGTGTTTGTTAGTATCATTTCTGTTAAAAACGCTTATAATTGTTCGAACATCTCATTATCTCTCTTTGTCTTACAAAACATATCACCACAGTTCAGCAGCATACGACAGTGCAGGAAAATACTCCAACCTAATCGTTGTCCCTAAGTAAGTGCTGCATAAAAGTGACAAGATCCCATAAATGCAATAATTTACGATTCTGCATTGACAATCATCAGGGCTAATTCAGAAATTATTATTTACATGCACGGAAAGAGGGATGATCGGTTCACATCATAATAAAGAACCAGTATCAACTGTCAGATGAAAAACGTGGTGCATTAGTTGGGAAGAATTACATGGTCGAAAGCATTTCTAAGGAGAAAAAGGTAAACAGGAATGTAAGCACACAACATCAAGATGTGCAACAGAATTCTGGTTCCAGTTTAACTCCTGAACCCAGGCTATTTCTTAGCAGCCATTGAATATAACCAAAATAGGGGGAAAAATCGAAAAGTCCAACCCACCGTCGAAAGCAACCCATCCCAAGACTTAATTTGTTTTGGAACCACGAAAGCAAGTACGTGGTAGGCAGAAAATTACACCAACATCTGTTCCTGTCCGAAAATAGGTTAATGGTGATGCTGACATTCTCCAAAGACCTAACTGTGCAAAACAAGCTGCAGATAATGTTGACGTGCTATTGAACGGCTGCTTGTTCGAATACATGAATGGCGACGCTGAGATGCTGTTGAATGCCTTGCAGTTAAAACGAGAAAACGAATACTTTTCTTTCGTTATCTGTCTATTTATGTATTTATTTATGTATTTATTTATCTATCTATCTATTTGTTTATCTATTCATTCACTTATTTCGTTCATTTATTTATTCGCTTCTATATTCATAAATGCATTTATTTTCTCTGCTTTGAAGCCCTATGGGTGAGCGCACAATTAGAACTGAATGAAATATCGTGAAATCTTGTGATGCTGACACGTTCAGTTTCCACCAATGTAGTGGTAACTATGGGCTACTAAGGTATGCTTGCCCCTCACCGGTAAACTGAAAACAGAGATTCATATCCTGTCCACCAGAATCGACCCAGAAAGTGAAGACATTTCATGCAAGCCCTCAAATCCTCGAACATGCTACAATGCACACTGCAATGCCCACCCACTCTTACCCCAGCGCCCGTGCTGAAATGGAAAAAAAAAATTACACCAAGACTGGAGACGCAAAATTGTTTGAACAATTTAAAAACAGTTTTCCACCAAACTGACTCACAAACAGAGAGGTGCGAGTAGTGTGTTCTTACACGTATCCTCAACAGACTTTTTTATATTAAAAAAAAAATTTTTAAGCAAACTATTTCTTCCATTTTCAGCCTTTAGAGTGTGACGGAAACGTTATCGGTCACATGTTATCAGAACAAAGCATTTAATTATTACGGTGATGTAAATTTGAAAATGCTACTATCATTTCATTTCATATTATCCATAGCACAGCTGATCTCAAAGCAATTCATTGACTGAAAACACATAAAAACAAAACACTGAAGAGAAAGCCAAATGATGTAAATCATTTCATTTCATATTATCCATAGCACAGCTGATCTCAAAGCAATTCATTGACTGAAAACACATAAAAACAAAACACTGAAGAGAAAGCCAAATGATGTAAAACACTCTAGATTATAGCAACAGCAGAATTAGAAAAGACAGATCAGAAACCAAGTTCACCTCCTGTCAACGTATAAATGAAATCAAATGAGAAAAAAGAACACCAACTCTCAGATGAAATGCCGCAGACGAGTTCTCCATGCAACCAGCAGTTAGATGTACATGATAGTTATTGTGCAGGTCTCGATAGTGAGATGCTTGTTACACGTTGCGGCTTCTTCACTTACAGGATGATGCTGAAATGACTGAGATAAGAGAGAGAGAGAGAGAGAGAGAGAGAGAGAGAGAGAGAGAGAGAGAGAGAGAGAGAGAGAGAGAGAACACACTGAACACTGAACACTTTAATGTCAATAGCTTTACAGCCCTAATGACATGGGTGTTCATAATACAAATAACAACATGCATCAATAGTAATAATATTGATGAAAACCAAAGCCAAAACGAAATCAATCAATCTGTGCAACAAAGTGCAGTTCGACCATCCATTCAAAGTAATGGCATGTAGTGAGAAATAAAAACAAAAAACAGAGAGAGAGAGAGAGGAGGGGGATTCGAGGGGGAGAGAGAGAGTATGTGTGTATGTGTGTTCGTGCACGCTTGTGTGTATTTTCTAGTATGTAGTAGAGTGGTTAAAAAGATGAGTATTTTTTTTTAAACAGGTAAACGGTATGGTGACACTCCCTATAACGTTCGACAAAATGTTGATTGCCTGTTTCAAACACTAAACAGAACAGAACCCATCTCTGAATATCTTGAAAAGAGTTTAGAACTGAATGGAAATACAGAAACCGCATGACAAATATAGAAAATAAAATATGAAATTACCATCTGGATTAGTGTCACTCATTTATCCAGGCAAAAAAAAAGGCTAAAAACTAGTACAAAATTAGATATGAAAATAGACGTACAAGACATCTTCAGTTTATGTCAGTGTTCATGTCATTCACTCCGTTGAACAAGCGTAGCTGGCATGGAGACAATGAAAACAGGGCTATCACGACGTCTTTGTCCCTTGAACGATCTGCCAACCACGTGATCCATTGGAATGGGTGGGTGGCACTGTCTGGAGCAATGGCACACTGTTACGATCGTTCAGAACTTTTTTGCCCAGTATTTTTTTTTATTTAGAATTTGTTTTAACAAAGGCTGAGGACAGAATACTAAACTAAAAATAACGAGAGGGGACGAATAAATCCATGCCTTCACTAACTACAGCTATTCCGTACTGTAAGAGCACATTCTTGATAACTCATGGCTGTTCAAATCAATAATGTACATTAAATATACACAACATATGGATGTGTAATATATATTTTTACACACACACATACACACACACACATGCACACACATATATATATATATATGTGTGTGTGTGTGTGTGTGTGTGTGTGTATGTATGTGTGTGTGTGCGCGCGCGCGCATGAAACTCAAACGTGCGCTCGCGCATCTGTACGCATCGTGCCTCTGTTCGTATAATATGTGCATGTCTGTATTATATATGTTCATGATTATGCTATTGGTGCTTGCGGTGAACATTTCTTTGTATTACGAATATCTCGATAGTGAATTTCGCCAAGACTAATGTTCGCAAAGATTAATGTTTCAGTTGTTTGTTTTAACTTTGTGCGTCATGAGTTGATAATGTCAGCGACTTCCTGTTTTCCGTCTTTCTCTGTCTTTCTCTCTCGGTCTCTCTTTCTGTTTTTCTTTTCTGTAAAATACTATATGAAAAGGGCTTGCTCAGCAGACTTTCCCTTTCTAATGCCAACGTGCCTTTACTTAGCATCTGTTCATACCTGCGAATCTAGAGCATCGAATGAATACCCGGCCTTCACATTTGCGCTCGTCAATACTTACCTGAATATTAGCTCTGAAGTGTGACAAATCCAGGTCATCTTTATGAGACCAGCGTTATTTTCATCATGATGTAGGATTCACCCGAAAAAAATCAAGTAAATGACGAAAATCCATTGATCTGACGGGAAGAAAAACAAGGAGGGTGTTATAATCTATTGGGTGTCACATCATGTAGGTCTGTACGTGGAAGCTCACACACACACACACACACACACACACACACACACACACACACACACACACAGATATATCTATCTATCTATCTATCTCTCTCTCTCTCTCTCTCTCTCTCTATATATATATATATATATATATATATATATATATATTCATCCCCTATCAGTTTTCATGTTACAAGAGTCGTAGCCATATGAAAAGGTCACACACACAGACACACACACACAACAAAAATACACACACACACACACACACACACATACATACATACATACATACACGTGTGTGTATATATATATATATATATATATATTTATGATTGATATATAAATACATAATATATATATATATATATATATATATATATATATGTCTCTCTATCTGTCTGTGACCTTTTTCATACATTTATGACTTCTCAAATGTAAACTGATAGGCATTGAATCAGGTGCATGTGCATTGTATGTGTTTGTCCAGGTTCAAGACCATCTTTATATTGTCAATACAATGATTATGCGAGAGAGAGAGAGAGAGAGAGAGAGAGAGAGAGAGAAAAGAAAGAGACGTATACAGCCGGATATGGTGAAGGAGAGAGAGAGCACGAAAGAAAGAGAGGGGGAGGGTGAATAGTAGAGGAAAATCCAGAGAGAATGAGAGAAAAAGGGGTTGGGGACACACACACACACACACACACACACACACACACACACACACACACACACACACACACAGAGCTGACGCGTGAGAGAGAAAGAGAGAGACAGACAGAGAGACAGAGAAAGACAGAGACAGAAAGACAGAGACTTTAGCCTCAAACTGGTACAAAAAAAGTCTGCTATCCCAAACCAAAACACCTGCAATGTCCAAAGAAAATTATCATGCAACCCCAAAACTAATTTCAAGCAATGTCCAAGTGTAATGATATTATATATTGTATAAGTTCAGACAGCAAAATATATTTGTGGATGTTGAGGCATGAAAAGCCAACAGAGAATATTTACAAACACATATGATGAAAAGAGGAACAGGTCACAATCTTAGTCTGGGCACAGACACAAACAGACACACACACAGACACAGAGACACAGACACACACAGACACACACACACATGCATCTGTGGTAAGCAGTTCAGCTTGCATCATTGTTTGTTTCACTGTCAGCAGTTACGTACCTTCTTGCCCAAGTATTTCAAAGAGAATAACTATTCTGCAGATGATTTTGGGACAGTTATTTCTGACGAGGTTCTTATGGTCGAACTTTCACAGGCATTATTTCATAGTCCTATTTCTACATTAATACCTTTAATGTACTTCAGATTTGTGTTAATGGTTTCTGATTATTATTATCATTATTGAATTGTTACTGTTAAATGTAACTGCATGTTAGTTATGCATTTTTTTGTAGTTTTCTACCTTTTCTGTTTTCCTCTTCCCTCTCCCCTCCCCCGCCGCAACCCCCCTTTCTTTTACTAGATATATTATTATTATTTTTTAATCGTTTAATATCACTGATAATGAAAAGACGCTAATTAGAGAACGAACAGAGTGAGTGAGAGAGAGAGAGAGAGAGAGAGAGAGAGAGAGAAAGAGAACTCAGAACTCAGAACTGTTTTAATGTCAGTAGCTTATCAGCCCTAATGACATGGGGGTACAATCAAAACAACAACAAAATAGTTCTAAAAAAAAAGATGGAACGACTATTCAAAACATACCATTTTTGAACGACTATTCAAAACATACCATTTTTGAAATCCATTGATAAGGAATCTACATAATTTCGACCATCCAGTTTACGAAGTCAGTTTCTTAAAGAACAAAAGTGAGTGATGTTTTTTCTTCGAAAATTATATGCTTCGGCAATATACTTTGCCAGAGACTGGATTGAATTTTCCTGGTACACTGCACAGATTTTCATTCTTTGCAGAACATGTTTTAAAGACAGTACATTTTTCACGAATATCAGCGTACGCTTTGCAATGAAACAAGAAATGTAACTCATCCTCCTTTATAAAAACGCACATCGGACAAGGGGAGGGTATGGATAGGTTAATTTGAAACCAATACTTATGAGCATAAAATCCAAGAGATCTTAACCTAAACCTGGCTAAACTGATTCTATGCCACTTGTTGGTTACAACTGTGATATATTTTTCTATTCCAAAAACATTTTTAAACTGATAGAACCAATTGTATTTTTCATTTGTTTCCATTTCATAATGCCAGTCTTATATGAAGCAATAAGTCTATCTTTGAATTCAGAAATAAATCCTTTTTCGCATCCAACTTCCTGCCACATCCACACAATCCACACAATCCAAATCCATGTACTGTTAATATTTTCTAAACCAAATATACCCGATTTTCCTTCCCTCTCTCGTGTTCGTTTAATAACACAACATACGCTTGTTTACAAAGTCTCGATGCAGGAAGACTAATCAATTTTAACCAATATTTGACACATTTCACATATGATCTGATATATAATGGGTATCTTCCAGTCTCTCCGTATAACACAGTGTTCGATGCATGCAGAGGTACCTTTAAAAAACGTTTGATAGCAAAAGTGTGCACTTTTTCGATATCTTTATTATCACCAAGTCCCCATACTGCAGAACCATAGGTCAACATTGGTTCGACTTGAGCATCAAAAAGCTTCCAGAAAATAGATGAATCCATGGAACCTAGTTTATGTAAGCACCTCAAAATTTCAATAACCCCTTTCTTTCCCTTCCTACATGTTTCTGCTATTGTGCTTGTCATACTGAGTTTGGTTGTAAAGAACTTACCAAGATATTTATAAATATTCGTTACTTTTATTTCATCGGTACCGTATTGCCATTTTTCATGTCTAGATAGGTGGCCACCTTTCCTGAATACAATTACATTGGATTTTTCAAGATTTACTTCTAAAAATAATCTGCTTCTTGTTTTAATGCATTTAACTGATTTTGAAGTCCTATGGCCGTGCTAGACAAGAGAATCACATCGTCTGCAAATTAGAAATATTTCGACAGCTCCAGGGATCATTTGAATTCCATGTTTACCTTTTTTGTTATTTCTACTGCCAGTTCATTTATAAAAAATGAAAACATTAATGGACTTAACAAGCAACCTTGCTTTACTCCTCCAGGACAAGAGAGAGAGAGAGAGAGAGAGAGAGAGAGAGAGAGTGAATGAATGAATGAATGAATCTTTATTTTCCAACGGTGAAGATATTAGCACTTTGGCCGACTTATACATCTGCCGTTGTTCTAAGAAACACACAAACATGTACGCATATAAATGTAGTTATACTGAATACTTAATACATGTATAATGTACGAGTATAACACAGCGTCAAACTGAGAGACACAACATCGCTCACATCTGTGCGGAACGGAAGTGAGTAACACACACACGCACACACGCACACACACACACACTAACACACACACACACACACACACACACACACACACACACACACACACACACAGAGAGAGAGAGAGAGAGAGAGAGAGAGAGCGCATCACAGCACGTTCATTCCAAACACACTTCACACATGCTTGAAATGAGATCTGATGCGAAATGCTTTGCCCAGATTATATCATCACCAGATTCCCAGCGATCTTTCATGCAGCATGGAGATAGTTTATTGTCCGAGAAAGGAATAATCAATGGACCGTTAATTAGCTATTGACGGCAAACGCTTTACCTGGAATTGAAGATCGTAATCTGGCCAGTCATTCTTTATGCGTCATGGATGCGGTTCTTTTCCAGGAACGAAAGAAATCTAATGACTGGAAGGGACTTGCAATTAACGTTATTCACTCCCGGTTGCATTACTGGTCTTACAAGGCTACTGGCAGAAGATTAAAATGCTGGAAGTGGTCACATTTGTCACATATTTTGCGCCTTGCTGTATGAGGGAAAAAAAATCGGTTCCAATATTTGAATGAATTGGATCCCAGGCCAGATAATATTTCGTCCCGTCAGTCAATGGTATTGATGCGCATAGCGACACAAGGGATTATTTTCAGTTGGTGAGATCGAGGTCACTGACTCTCTCTCTCTCTCTCTCTCTCTCTGTGTGTGTGTGTGTGTGTGTGTGTGTGTGTGTGTGTGGTGCGTGCAAACGTGTGCATAACTCTCTCTCTCACTGTCCTTTTTTCCATCTTTCTTTCCTCACCATACTGTGCATGTTTAGAGGAGAGGGAGGGAGGGAGGGAGACAGAGAGAGTGAGTGTGTGTGTGTGTGTGTGTGTGTATGTGTATGTGTGCATTTGATGAATATGCGTGTCATGGCGAACAGGGACAGTATTGTGCGCCTCCACAAGGTATACTCCGCAGTCTACTGTATTAATTACTCTCTGTTAAACATAAAGAACGACAGACAAAGTAGCGGCCTTACTTAGCGAGTGAGTGAGAGGGGGAGGGAAGATGGGAAGGCGAAGTGGAATAACAGACAGATGGACAAACACACATGTGATAATACAGTTCAGATGGAAAGAAGAGAAAAGATATTCCAGAGAGTGGCTGGAAGGTGGAGGAAGGAGGTGGGGTGGGAGGCGCGGAGGGGTGGGGGTGGGGTGGGGGGGAGTGGGGGGGAGCGGGGAGGTAGGAGGGGGTGGCATCGAATTAAGAGGGGCGGGGGGCAATCCAAAGACAGACAAACAGGCATACAGAGAGACTGGCAGACAGACAGACGGATAGACAAAAGGACAGACAGACTGACTGATAAACAGGTAGATAAGTACACAGATTTAGAAACAGGCTGTCTCTCTCCATTAGTTATGTAGAAGGTATCAGTAGTATATAACTAACTGAAGACATGCTGCAGTCGCTGTTATAACTACTGTCAGCCCCTGTGCTGCGACAAGTATTCTTTTGGCAGGAGAGTATGGGGCTGCTTCGAGAAGTATGCGCGCACGGACGTATGCGAGTATACACGTACACATATGCACACGCAATCTTACACATGCTCACTCTCTCTGTCTCTCTCTCTCTATCTCTCTCTGTCTCATTTCACTGCTGTACAGTTTATAAATCACCCGTACAAAGGTCACAATCACGGAGACGGCTTTCCCCAGTGGCAGCAAATGACGGTGCAACAAGTGCTCTTTGGCCGTCACCGAAAATCCAGTTAGAGAGCTTGGGCCTGGGGTCCTCTGACTAGCAACGAGCCAGAGAGAGAGAGAGAGAGAGAGAGAGAGAGAGAGACGAAGTGCAGAGGACAGTTTCATGTTGGGCTCTCCCCCGCTAACTGGATTGGACACTTCATTGGCTCATCCCTCTTGACTGGAGTAGAGGGGGTCTGCGTTGTATCCTAGCTAGCTCGTGATTGAAGAACGTGTGTGGGAGAGGATGAGTGGGGAGGAGGATGTGTGTGTGTAGCCATATGTATATAAATGTATGTGTGTGTTTGTGTGTGTACGTGCTTTTGTGTGTGTGTGTGTGTGTGTGTGTGTGTGTGTGTGTGTGTGTGTGTGTGCCCATAATTATGTATGTAAATGCATGTGTGTGTTTGTGTATGTGTGCGAGTGTGTCTGTGGCCATATGTATGTAAATGCACGTGTGTGTGTGTGCGTGCGTGCGTGCGTGCGTGTGTGTGTGTGTGTGTGTGTGTGTGTGTGTGTGTGTGTGTGTGTGCGTGCGCGCGCTTCATACAGATAGTCCATCCACAAGCTACCATGCTGCTCCTAGGTGGAAAATGAACGATCACCACTCTGCAATAATTGTTTCTGCATTCTAGATACAGAGCAAGTATGTTCATCTTTGGTCAAGACCACAATAACTGCAACTTATACACTCCTCCCGCTCTCTCACACACACACACACACACACACACACACACACACACACACAAGGGCAGAGACAAAGAGAACAAAGAGAGATCCAGTTACAGGGTGGACGGAGGAGACAGGAGGGGGATGTGGAAATAATGATACAGAGAGAGAACAAAATGGTTCAACAGATCGAATACCTCTCTGCGCATCTTCCATTTCCCCTACCCTCACACTAGTTCTTTTTCGTACAAGAAAAACCAGTGATCCGTCTCCGATCACGCGCCAAGAAAAGCCAAACGTTCCCAGTCCCATTCCTGTCTTGGTGTAAATGGTTCCACGCAAATTAGAATTTTCTACCCATTGCTTCTCTCATTTACGCCTGACTCATTCATCTGCAATCATGTCCAACAGCACATGCTGCTGTTAACCCCACGAACTTCATCAAGGTTGAGAGTGGTGACTCACCACAGCCACCACCACCATCTCTACCCCACCCCTCTGTCAGTGGGTCTGGGCGGACAGTCCACCTCTAAAGGGGACTAACTGGCATACGGAGTGACGGATGGAGGGGGACTGACTCCCTGCTGGTCTGTGGATTGGAAGGCCGCGTGCCGACAGCGCTGGCAATATTGTTCATGCCAGTGACATGAATGGCCGACAACTTCTTGGCCTGATTTTTATGGGCTTCCCTGGTGTTTTGGGAGGTAACGAAATCCATCATTTGACCCTTCCACCTCTGTCTATCTTTCTGTCTGTCTGCACCCCCCCCTCCCTTCTCTCTCTTTCTCTGTATGCCTGTCTGTCTGTCTGTCTCTGTCTCCACATTATCTCTCTCGGCATTACTGAATATAATCTTACTATGAAAAGAAGGATTATTTTACACGATTCCATGCTATATACACATGTACTCCAAAAGAACGCCAGATGACTTGTTCCATCAAAACTGTTCTATTAAGGAGAATGAGACGAAGAAGAAGAAGGTATGATGATGCTGCAGCTGCTGATAAACAACATAGAGGGTTTTTACATCCTTTCGTTTCTTTTCATTTTCCAGATTTCTTCATCATATTTGGCATTGGTTTTCTCGGGTAAATCTTTTTATCGTTAATGTATTCATCTGTCTCTGAGTGTTGAAGATGGAAAAAGCTCTGGACAAACATCAGCGCGCATTAACAGAAAAGTGTGCTGAAATGTATATAAAACACAACACCTGCATTTCGATTTGCGTTTCATTTCTGTGGAAAACTTTTTATAACTATTCAAACAATTTTCACATCTCAAGTCTTGGTGCAAACCTCTCCATTTCAAAGCTCAGGTTCTGGAGTAAGTGTGGATGGGTATTGCAGTTCGAACTTTTGGAGATTTGTATGAAATGTCTTCATTTGCAAGGTCCTTTCAGGACATGGGCTGTGGTGTTGTGATTTCCATTTTCAATTCACTTGCAAGTGGTAAGCACTCAGTGGTACTTCAGAGTTATCAGTATATTGCGATAGGCAGCGATCTAACATTTCAGAATCACAAGGTTTTACAACAACAGCAAGAAACAAAAAAAAAAAAAATCATCATCATCATCAACAACAACAACAAAAGAATAACGGATTCGAATAATAAAAAAAAATACAAAAGAATAAATGCAAATAGTACATTGACAACAAAGGCTCTGCTCTTCTTCCTCACTCTACTACTGTTTTTACTACTGATCTTTCTGTAACCTCTACAGTAGCACACAAGCTGGTATGAATTTTATTTAGACATTTGATAATCTAGATTATATCATAACAGCTTCAAAACTAACATGCATCTATTATTTTTTTTTCAATCCATGCTTCAGTCCCACAAGGGAATTTTTTTTTTATCCATTTGGAAATAGGAAAATAAAGAATGAAAACTGGTGGTCAAACCTTCGAAACATTTTAAAAACAAATACGAAATAACATCCTTTGCAATCTTTCTCTTTGTCAGTTCTGACCATTTATAATGAAATCAATGTTTTACACATGTAAGACTTGTGAAACCAAAGTTCGTGAAAGTGTTCCAAAGAAATAAGGTATGTTAAAACAGTTCTTTAACTGATCTTCAAGCAAGCAAGGTCAAGGTCAAAAGACCAATCATTTCCGTTGAAGTGCAGTAACTGCAACCACTTCCACAATCTATGCTGATATGAATCCAACATATAGGCATTCACAGGCACTCATACTTGCATGACTCAGAGATTATGAGGATAAACGAAACCCCACAAAAAGGAATAAGTGAACAGAGTTAATATCAAAGTAATCAGTCATTATCCACTAGCATAGAAAGCGTAAAAGATGATTCAACAGAATCGAAGAATTTTCGATCCATGAACGACAGTCACCCCTTTCTGCCCTCTACACACACACACACACACACACACGTGCGCGCGCGCGCGCGTGTCACGTCTCTCCCTATCCCAAGCATTTTCAATCTTGAAAGAATGCGAACGTTTGAAATAAAATGCGTGTGGGAATAAGTACAGATATTTTTTTTCTTCCATTTTTAGGCTGTAACAAGAACTGAAAGAAAGGTACCTTTTTAAATGATATCGGCTATTTGAAAAGGAATAAATCTGGTGCCCGAACGCCGTTTTCGATGAATTGATCAATAGCGGTCTTGGCATGCACAACCACGCACTCCCCGCGACCTGCACACAGCCGGGTAATTCGGACAAAGGGAAGTAACAGATTGATTAGAGTTGTGACCCGTGGGCACATGGTTCATGCTACATCTTCATTCACTTCTCGTATGTCACTTCTGCACAGACAGGTTTCTGAAACGCAAAAGGGAAACGGCCCAGGATCCTCTCTCTCTCCCTGTGTGTGTGTGTGTGTGTGTGTGTGTGTGTGTGTGTGTGTGTGTGTTTCTTCCTCTCCCATTCTGTCGCTCTCTCTGATTTTCGCATCCATCATTCTGCAGCAAACGGATTTCATCAAAACCTGCACTGCCTCCTCTTCTCTGTCTTTTTCCATCATGTCAAAAACAGTAGAACTGATTCTTAATACTGTCATTGTTTCTTCATTCATGTGCCAGATATACTTCCGATTGATACCTGTGTGTGTGTGTGTGTGTGTGTGTGTGTGTGTGTGTGTGTGTAGATAGATAGATAGTGTGTGTGTGTGTGTGTGTGTGTGTGTGTGTGTAGATAGATAGATAGTGTGTGTGTGTGTGTGTGTGTGTGTGTGTGTGTGTGTGTGTGTGTGTTTGTTTCGGTCTCTCTGTCTCTATCTGCCTCTCTTTCTTCTTTCTCCCTTCTCTGTACCCTCCACCCCCTCTCCTCTCTCTCTCTCTCTCTCTCTCTCTGTGTGTGTGTGTGTGTGTGTGTGTGTGTGTGTGTGTGTGTGTGTGTGTGTGTGTGTGTGTCTCCTCATGCATCATTCTGCAGAAAACAGATTTCATTGAAACCTGCCCTGCTCCCTCCTCTGTCTTCTTCCGTCATGGCAGAAACAATATAACAGGCTCTTTACGGTCACTGTTTCCTCCCTTCTGTGCCAGAAATACTGCCGATTAATAACAGCACAAGTCCCTGGTTTATTCACTGTTGCTTTGTCTCCCTTTCCCAACATCCGTCCATCTCTCGCTCTCTCTCTCCCTCTCTGTCTCTCTCTCTCTGCAGTTATGCTTACTAAACTACCCGAGGCGAAATAGAAAATTCGTTTCGTTTTGTTTCTCTGTCACACACACACACACACACACACACACACACACACACACACTTGGCATGGATGCACTTCTTAGGTGCTACGGAAGTCGTGCCTTCCCTTTCGCGCCGAAGACGAAAGAGGGAGGTGAATTCTTGTCCATTGCCTCCGCTGCGCAGGACAGACTCCTTTTTTGTGTTGTTTGAAACCGGTAATCCCTCAGTGGACGTGTGGGATCTCCTGGATGTGTGTTACAGGGACACAGCAGTCTGTCATCGTGCCTTAAACAGGCTCCGGTCTGACACTGCTGTTGTAAGGTCTGAAGGCGTGGGATGACGATGGCTGAATTAGGGGCGGTGTGTTTTTCGGCTTTTTGTTGTTGTCTTTTTCGCCCTTCCTAATCCTCGTCATTCTGTTTCTTTCTTTCTTTCTGTATTTCTTCCTTCTTTCATTTGTTCTTTCGTCTTCTTCTTCTTGTGTTGTACTGCATTGTATTGTATTTATAAAATATCGTATCGTATGGTCACATCAGAATTCTCTGTGCAAAATTCGAGTTGCTCTCCCAGGGGCGCATTACTACAGTACTTCACTCACTCACTCACTCATTTCCTCGACCGCTGGGGTCGTTGGGGGGACATGAGGAAGATGTCATAGCTCGCCACGCCGTTCTGTTGGCAGCTGTCGTGAGGAGATCTGGCATCGTCATTTTGGTCCATTCCTTGACGTTGTCGGACCAGCTCTTTCTCTGCCGCCCCCGTCTGCGCCCTCCCTCTACAGTCCCTTGCAGGATGGTTTTGGAGAGGGTGTTATGTCATATGACGTGACCAAACCATGCCATCTTCCGTCGTTTGACAGTCGCCAGCAGTGGTTCTTGGGTACAGCGCCACCTTTTTTCTGCCTGCAAGCGTATTTGATTTCCTGTCAAGCCAGGGACACCCCTTTTGTCGCCGCGGGTTCTTTTACGTGCGGAAAGTGCGGAATGCTATGTGAGTTTGTTTGGTGCTGTAGTTCGCTGTAATGTTTTGCTGGGTCCAAGGACTCGGGATAGCATCTTTGTACACTACCTTTGTGGACTAAAGGAAGACACTTTTTTTTCTTTGTTTATTATTTTTTCAGTCTTTCGTTGTCTCATTCTTAACTCATGTTTTGTTTCCCGTAAATCATTCTCTTTTTCCTTCTTCATTCTCATCTTCAGAATGACTGTCTTGTGGTTTCTTGGTTTAAGGAGAAGGAGACGAAGAAGAAGAAGGTATGATGATGAAGGTGTTTCTGAGTAAGTCTTGGTTCACAAAAGGAAGAAACTTTTTCTTTTGGAACTGCGTTTTTGTGGAAGACAATAAAAGCAAACGTTTGCACATTTTTGTGTAATTTTTTGTTGGAACAAACAGGTGTGCTGAAAGTATGTTAGATGACAATATATGATCCTTTGATACAGAAAGAGCAGAAAATGAAATCTCATAGTGCACAACTGGTCACACCAGTTGTTTTTGTTTTGTTTTTTGTTTTTTTAGATCTGCAAAGTCATCACCGCAACCTCAACCACTTCTTCTTTTCTTCTGGGAAACAACATGGATTTTTTATATCCTCACAGAGGTGAACATAAATTTGGGCTAGGAAATTCACGTGGGAACACTGTTTAACCCTTCCACCGCCAAGCTCGCATTTATGCACAGGCGTGGTAGAGGGCCCATGTCACTGAAAGGTGACCATTCATTGGTCTGTTATCCACGAACCTGCTGCTCTTAATGTTCGGTGGTAGGATAGGCCATATTTTCTATAAATCGCAGGAGGAATCCCCAGCTATTATTAGCCATTGTCTTTTCTGTGTTAATACCACAAGGGAATTTTGTACTCTAAATTGACTGGCGGTGAAAGGGTTAAATATTGTGTCATGAACTTTACAAGTCCCTTACAAACACAGTTTGGAGAAAATTATCAGTTGTTTTCGTTAGTGTTTTCGGTTTCTCCAAACGTTTAGCATGCGGGTGATGTCACCACAGTCTGCGACAGGCGGAAACGCAAGTTAATCATCATGCATTGCACCCCCTATGTCCTGATTCCAAAGGCCTTCGTCAGACTGGTATCATGGAAGGAAATTTAGGTTCGTGTCTTTCTAACCCTATTCACTTGATCCCCCCACAGACGGGCGCAATAGCCGAGTGGTCAAAGCGTTGGACTGTCAATCTGAGGGTCCCGGGTTCGAATCACGGTGACGGCGCCTGGTGGGTAAAGGGTGGAGATTTTTACGATCTCCCAGGTCAACATATGTGCAGACCTGCTAGTGTCTGAACCCCCTTCGTGTGTATATGCAAGCAGAAGATCAAATACGCACGTTAAAGATCCTGTAATCCATGTCAGCGTTCGGTGGGTTATGGAAACAAGAACATACCCAGCATGCACACCCCCGAAAACGGAGTGTGGCTGCCTACATGGCGGGGTAAAAACAGTCATACACGTAAAAGCCCACTCGTGTGCTTACGAGTGAACGCAGAAGAAGAAGAAGAAGAAGACCCCCCCCCCCGCCCCCGCCCCTTTATTTCTCTATTCTTTCATCGTTTTCTGGTATTTCCTTTTCTAAGATTTCAAGGACTCGGGATCAGCTTGTTATATCTAGATTAAGGATCACTTTAAATCGAAACTTTGCAGGCATTCTTGTTTTCCTAAAGCACAGCAAATCAGAAGCCAAGAGCGCACGTCACAGTATTGGAAAAGAAAAGCAATATCAATTCAGTTGGTAAACATGTTTGATTTTGAAGGATGGGGTAGGGGAGGAGGAGGGGAGGACATCAGGGACCCTAGATCTTTATGTGAATGGCGATAAAAAAAAAGGATACTTCTTTACGTCAATGAGGAAAAAAAACAACAACGGGATATATATTTTTAATGGAACACCTCTTACATGTTACACCCCGAACATTAAAAAACCTAACTGCTTGTTCCCCAGGCGCTACCGAGTAGGCAAGGGTGTGATCTCAGTTTATCCCCGAAGAGATGGGTGCTCCGTAACGCTGGATAACTATGTTCGTTCTCCTGCAAACCGATAACCTTTCAGTGAGCAGGCAGTGTCTCCTGGGTGTGTGTTACGCGGACACACGTCTATCATCATGCATTACACACACTCCGTCCTGACACCGATGGGATTTGTTTGGGGCTTGAGGCATCGGAAGTTTGGCTCTGTTCAGGGACGGGGTGTGTGTGTGTGTGTGTGTGTGTGTGTGTGTGTGTGTGTGTGTGTGTGTGGTTTTATTCCAAAAGGAATTATTATTCTTTGCGTTTCGTATCATACAGTTCGTGTTCTGTTTGTGACAGTTCATGTTGATGTATTTCAATTGTTGTTTATAATTCTAGTGTAAAATAATATTGATGTTGCTTAGTAAATTTCATCTTCCAACGAGTGTAAAAGGATTAAATATTATTGATTGATTCTCTCTCTCTCTCTCTCTCTCTCTGTGTGTGTGTGTGTGTGTGTGTGTGTGTGTGTGTGTGTGTGTGTGTGTGTGTTGTGTTGTGTTGTGTTGTGTTGTGTTGTGTTGTGTTTGTGTGTGTGTGCTGTGTGTGTGTGTGTGTGTGTGTGTGTGCGCGCGCGCGCTCGTGCATAATATTATGATATGCGCATCCTGTGTCTGTTTAACTAGTGTGTGTGTCTGTCTGTCTTGTGTATGTGCGTGTGCTCAGGTGCTCGCGCATTGTAAACCCCGTTTCTTTTTAATTATATACCTACTTTTAAATATCTTTCGCAATGAAATGTTCCAGTTGTTTGCAGTAAGTATGTGTGCCGTGTCTAACTAACGTCAACAGCTTCTTGTTTTCCGTCTCTCTTTTTCTCTATCTTCCTTCCTTCCTTATTTTGTACAACATGAAAAAGCCTTGCTCAGCTGTCCTTTCCTTGTTAATGTCAAAATGCCTTTCCTGAGCATCAGTTCGTACCTCCAAAACCAGGGCATTGAATGAATATCCGGCCTTCACTTTGGCACTCGTCAATACTCACCTGAATATTAGCTCTAAATTGTGATGAATCCAGGTCATCGTTCTGACACCAGCGCTATTTTCACGATGATGTGGGATCTAATGATAAAATAAGAGTTAATGACGCATACATTGAAAAAAACAGCGACACACAACGCAAAACGGGGTCATGATCTATTGGACGTTCTATGATGTAGGTCTGCAAGTGGGGGCTGAACTATGAATATAGTTACATACATAATTATTCAATCAGTTCATTTCAAAATATTTCATTGTCTGCTTCAAACAATTAACACGCAAAAAGATTCTTTCGGCCCAGTATAATGGTGTAATTGATAGAGATTAAACAGACGTGACATTATTAAATTAAACACATTCCAATCCAGTATGGCAAGAATGCACATTATGAATATTCATTATCTTTTTTCTTCGCATCACTTTGTAACTCAAGTCTCGGGCTCATTTGCTTGTCATAAGAAACCCAAAGATTCTTTGGACTCTATTTTCTTTGGTGATAAGTCATAGCATGTGTGTGTGTGTGTGTGTGTGTGTGTGTGTGTGTGTGTGTGTGTGTGTGTCTGTGTCTGTGTGTCTGTGTGAGTGCGTGTGTCTGTGTCTGTCTCTGCGTGTCTGTGTCTGTGTGTGTGTAATGGGAGAAATGGCAATGGCAATGACAGGTGAGGAGCATACTTTTTTTCTGTATGTTGAATATAGGTGCAGTTATTCCTGAGAAATTATCGTTCGGTTTTCATCCATCAATAGTTTTGCTCATTGGTGGATGGATTATCTCTCAAAAAGACACACTACTACTACTACTACTACTACTTGTTCTACTCCTACTCCTACTACTTCCACCCCCTCCATACACACACATACACACACGCCACTATCATCACCACCGCACCCTCCCTCTCTCTCTCACACACACATACACACACGTTCTTCGATCTTGAGCTAGCTACGATACAACGCAGACCCCCTCTACTCCAGTCAAGAGGGATGAGCCAATGAAGTGTCCAATCCAGTTAGCGGGGGAGAGCCCAACATGAAACTGTCCTCTGCACTTCGTCTCTCTCTCTCTCTCCCTCTCTCTTTGTCTCTCTCTCTGTGTTCTGTGTGTGTGTGTGTGTGTGTGTGTGTGTGTGCATCCTTTTTTTTCTCTCCATCTCTATCTGTCTGACTCGTTGCTAGCCAGAGGACCCTAGACCCAAGCTCTCTAACTGGATTTTCTATGACGGCCAAAGAGCACTTGTTGTACCGTCATTTGTTGCCACTGGGGAAAGCCGTCTCCGTGATTGCGACCTTCGTACGGGTGAGCTAGAAATTGTACAGCAGTGATATAAGCGCGCGCGCGCGTGCGCGTGTGTGTGTGTGTGTGTTTGTGTGTGTGTGTGTGTGTGTATGTGCGCGCGCGCGCGCGCGAACGTTAACTCGTACTCGCGTGTGTCTGTGCATGTACAAGCGCAAGATTCAGTATTCTATATGCACCCCAACATTTGCCTGCCAAAGAAGATTTGCACCAAAGTGTCACAATGTGGCGACTGACCATTGTCTTCTCAGTGACTGCAATTTTCTTCTGTCAGTTGCGGAAAACTAGTCACTTAGTGAATTTGTGTGTGTGTGTGTGTGTGTGTGTGTGTGTGTGTGTGCGCGCGCGCGTGTGTGTGTGTGTGTGTGTATGTGTGTGTGTGTGTGCGCGCGCGCATGTGTGTGTGTGTGTGCGCGCGCGCGCATGTGTGTGTGTATGTGTTTGCGCGCATGCGTGTATGTATGCTTGTATGTGGGTGCGTGTGTGTATGTG
>NC_134876.1:90821171-90833671 GCF_041734735.1 Babylonia areolata
CACCTTCCTCTCTCAATTTGCTTGGTTGCGCTTGTGCGTGTTTGTTTGTGTATGCTTGTGTGTGTGTGTGTGTGTGTGTGTGTGTGTGTGTGTGTGTGTGTGTGTGTGCGGTCTGTCTGTGTCTCTTTTATGAAAATTGTAAAATCTTAAGCAAGGACGACATCAGAGAAAAACGGAAACAATATAATCAAACATCTGTCTATCTGTTTGTCTGTCTCTTTCTGTCTCTCTGTCTCTGTCACTCACTCTCTCTGTGGCTAACTCACTCATCAGTTTCATGTTTTCTATTTCTTTCCTTCAGCTGTCATAAAATGTGTATGTTGGGCCACCAGTTTCATTTCTGCAAGCCGTCTTTGCGCTTGACACACTGTCCCTTGATTTGTCACGCATAAATTGAACAACATTTCGAAATGTGAAATACTATTTGTCTGTCTGTGCGTCTGTCTGTCTATCTCCATTTCTGCATATGTCTGCGTTTGCGGGGGACAAGCGTGTATGGTTCAGCGTGTGTTCTTGCGGGGGACACACGCATGTGTGAGCATTTTCTTGTCTTCTCTTCTTTTTCATATTTAACTATTGTAAATAAAGTAATAGAAAACCTTCCGCGACTGGCCTCCATACGTCCCTGGCTTGTGTAAAGAACCTCTTTTTCTCTTCTTTTTTAAAAAATAAAAAACATGCTTTTTTAAAACTTTATCCCTTTAATCATCCAAATCTTTCCGAATCCTCATTACCCCTCCCCTCTTACCACCCGTTTCTGGCTCTCGTCACATACATCTGACGCTTGCGTGCTGCTAGGATGTTCAGGTTTGGTGGGTTTTTTTTGGTAAAATTCTTTAATCCTTTTAACCAAATTGAATCCAGAACAGCAGCCCCCTACCCTTAGCACTTTTTAGTTTGTTACATTCGGGTTTACCGTTGACACCCACCGTACCTGACACGACCGACCGGGACAAGCATCCCAAGAAAGTGGGAGGAAGGTACGTATCTAACTCTACTAGCTACGCTGACCGCACAAGTATGGTGAAGGCAGCGAAATTCTCTCTCTCTCTCTCTCTCTGTATGTGTGTGTGTGTGTGTGTGTGTGTGTGTGTGTGTGTGTGTGTTTTCTTCAGTTTAACGTCTATTCACTATAAGTGTTTTTAGACGGAAAGGAGTAAAGTTGTGTATAAAGGAAAGGGAATGCATGTGAATATTAGTGAAAAAAAGAAAAGAAAAAAAGTTCGTGTGTGTGTGTGTGTGTGTGTGTGTGTGTGTGTGTATCTGTGTGTGTGTGTGTCTGTGTGTCTGTGCGTGCCTGCGTGCTTGCTTGGTTGTTTCTTTCTCCTTACATAGTATAAAGATTATCATGTTTTTGTATAAAAGATTATTATTGCGTTACTAGTGTGTAGAGTCCCAGTCTGTGAGGGTCTGGTTTCGAATCCCGCTCTCGATTTTCTCGTATGTTTGACTAGAAAATCGAACTGAGCGTCTAGTCATTCGGATAAGACAATAAACCGAGGTTATATCATTAAATGTAACATAATACCGCATCTGCCTCTTGATTTTTCCAGGTAAGAACCGCAAGGTGATACATCTAGAAGGCAAGAATATGTATTTGAAAAAAAATATTCTTTGTTTATTTTCACCTTTGTTTCAGAGTAAATTATAACGATCAGCTGATCAGACCATATGTAGCTGACGCAAGGGAACACGTAGTAGTCTGGTGTGCACCAGTTTGTTTTCCGAGCGTGTGCAGTAAGACGGTGATTCTTACTTTCCGATCTGTCTGAACATTTTCGCGGATCAATTCACCAAACTGTTTGAAAGATTGCAGAAAATTTCCAGACGTGGTTGTTTTTGTTTTTTTTGGTTTTTTTTTTTGTTTACCTTCTCCCGTATAAACATTGAATCTTGCTACATAATCTCGTGAAGCCTCACGCCTCAGCATGTTAAAAATCACAAAAACAACAGTTTTATATATGCTGAAGTTATACATGTTATAATGTGGGTTTTTTTAAATCATTATCACCACCACTACCATCATCATCATCATTCTATCGGCTGTGGAATGGATACACAAGGAAGACAAAACAGCAGTTCACAATCGCTGCACACACATCAACCAAACGACCTGGCCTAACTAACCATCAACGATCAGAAATCTGAGTTCTACTACCCACGCTCGCTAGCATGTGAACACTGCATAGGCGACGTGTAAGTCCAAAACCAGATCCAGTAACATCCAAAGTTAATCAACATCAAAGGAGAATGATTATTCTAACAGTCGGTTGGTGACTCGTCCTGGTACACGCAAAGGAAGGGGAGGGCTTGGAGACGACAGAATCAATAACGGAACCCATCAGAGTCCACCCAGACTGCCATCTCTATCCGGCTGGCATGGGGGATACCGTTGAGCTGGGTGCGTCCAGTTTCCATCCGGAAATTCCGGGAGTGTAGTCTACAGCAGATGGTGGGTGAAGAGCGTAGCATTTTTCACCATCTGTTTCTCCATCTGTCAGGACCAGAGACTGCAGATCAGACCCGCAGCTATAGTGCCTGGACCCACTCCGTGTGAAAAAATACACACCCGCGTGGTTTATGATTACGTGATCAATTTCAAAATTTCACGAGTTACGGAAATACTTAATTTTACCATCACGCTCCGTCCCTGAACACGGATCATAGCGCTGCTGAATCAAAACCTGTCTTTAAGGTTTATGAATATCTCGTTAGAAACGTGCACATGGGTGCTGCAGTGCTCGAATGTGTAAGTAGAAGGGAAAAAGCTCTAACTGCACACAAATACATGTCCTTTTGATTGTCTGTCTTTCTTTCTTTCTTTCTTTCTTTGTGTGGGTTGATGTGTGTGTCCCGCAAGATACAGATAAAAAAAAAGAAGAAAACAACAACAACAAACACCTACAGATTTATTTTACATTCACATAAAACAGTCAACACGATCCGCTGAGAAAGCCTTGTTCCTATGTCAATCTGTACACGTCGTAAACTGAATGGAGTTGCATGGATCAACAAGTGCCAAGCTATGATGGACACAACACGTTTTATGGGAGGACGTCATCTTGTAATGTTCGTTCTTTTTCTCTCAATACTGGTTTCAGGCACACGGGAAGCTCGCAGCTCACACAAACTTACTTTTTTTTTTATTTATATCTGCCGACTTTCTAAAAAAAAATTCACTTGAGGGCACTATGAATAGATAAAAAGTGAGGGAGAGGCCAGAGTTGGAATAGTTTTTTTCTTTTATTTTTTAACCACAGTACACACACACACACACACACACACACACACACACACACACACACACACACACACACACACACTCACTCACTCACACACACACATCCATCCACACATCATTCTTATGCCCTCTCTCGTTCTTTATCTCTCCCCAAGTCTGTCACTTAGGAATAAAACAGACACAAATTTTTAGTTCACTTTCAAATACAACAGACAATAAGCTCGATCCGCTCAAAAAGCCTTGTTCCCATGTCAATGTGCACACGTCGTAAAGTGAAGGGAGTTGTTAGGATGGACACGACAACATATATTGTGCGAGGACTCCATCTGTTTTTTGATTTTTTTGTTTTTTCATCGAGATATTGGGCACTGGCGCACATTGGCATTTCAGCAAGATGACAATCACAAAATCTCGTTTTTACCGTCTGTTGCCCTTCCACAATGATCGCCTAAGGAACATAAGTGAGAGAAAGGGGAAGAAGAAACCAGAGTTGGGAATCGTTCGTACTTTTTATAGACCTGCTTTAAGCACAGCTGTACAGTTCCTTAAGCGTGCTCTTTCCTCTTTCATGTTAAGAAACCACGTTCGTAAAAACACATACATCCCAAAGCAGCGCGAAACACTTGTCGATAAAATTGTGCCCAGTACATTTCCTCTATCCTTTTCGTCTCCCCTTCTTTAAAGAGTGATGGGTCAAAAGAATGTAAGGAAAATGAAGATGACGTGCGCACTATCGCACGCGCGCGCGCATGCACACACAAACAAACACACACACGCACACACACCTCCTCAAACACCCCTCCGCAACTCCCCTTCCACTCCCCCCCCCACCAGGTCCCACCCCCATACACAGTCATGCACGCATAATTTGTATGCCCTCTCTCGGTCTTTCTCTTTCCCCAATGTTGCACCTAAAAACGAAACACACACATTTTCAGTTAACTTTCAAACAGCAAACAATAAACACGAACCACTTAAAAAGCCTTGTTCCCATTTCAATTTGCGCTTAAAGTGAAGAGTTGTAAAGGTCGACATTCGAGAAGCTTTGATGGGCACATTACACATTTTATGGGAGGATTCCGTCTTGTAATCCTTTTTGTTGATTTTTCCTTTTTCTCGCGCTTCTAATGACATTTCTCGCGCATATATCCATCTGAAGAAGCCGACAGTCACAAAAAAAATCGCTTTTACCGTATGTTGCCCTTCTAAAACATTCGCCCGAAGGCATTAAACATTATCAGAGAAGAGGAGAGACCAAAGTCTTTGGGAATACTTTTTCCCCCCACAACTTCACTTAAAGGTTCTTAAACATGCTCTTTCCATGAAGATCTCTCAACCGGTGCAATCTTTTTCACTGATGTACTCTCTGTGGCTTCTCAATATCCCAGCGTTACTCCCTCGTCTTCATTTCCACCATTCCCATCCCACGTACACTCTTCGAGACTAAACTGTTATGTTTCCCCCGTCTGTCTAAACAGTGTCGACGAGCTGATCAAACGAAATAGTATAAATCGATTCCAAACGTATTAGAAGTGAAATGGGTGAGGGGCTCGGTGTTGGGACTTGGTAAATATGTCGAAGAAGAGGCTGTCTTGATGCTTTCAACTGTGACATGCAAGTCTTGAGATGAAGGGCGTGTGTTTTGTGCGCGTCTGAGAGTGTGTGTGAGCGCTTGAGCGTGAATGGTATGTGTGTGAGTGTGTGTGTGTGTGTGTGTGTGTGTGTGTGTGTGTGTGTGTGAGCGCGCGTGTGCGTGTGTGTGTGTGTGTGTGTGTGTGCGCGTGTGTGTGCACGCGCGCTTGTGTAATAATTAGGCATGCAAACAGTGAATTTCTCTTTGTCTCTCTTTCAAATGACTTTCTTTTGCATAGTGCAAACTGTTTCTGTGGTGTGTGTTTTGTTTTAGTTACCTTGCTATTCATTCATTTATTCCTTCATTCATTCATTTATTTATTTAATGATTAACAGGGAGAAGGCGTTTCTGACTTCACACGGAGACAGGTCCTGTGCGTTTTAGGTTTGGGGGTCAGGGATTCAGCAAGAAAAGAGCTCATTTTGGAGGGTGGTTTTTTTGTTTGTTTTTTTTTTTTTTTTAAAGGAAAGAAAAAACAGAAAAGAGAAAAAATCCCTGAATAAACGAGCAAACGTTCTTCAGCAAATAGAAGGACCCCTGAACCTCGTCTGAGCAGAGACCCCCCCCCCCCCCCCTCCCCCACCCCCTCCGCTCTTCGCCCCACCCTCAGCCTGGCTTCTGCTGACCGAGGAATCGATCTGAAATCACCGGGAGGCAAACCAAAGGTGCTGGGGGTTTGGTTTTGACGTGAGGCTGAGGATCGAACTGCTTGTCGCTGGCTTTCATGCCTCTCCATTTTCCTGTTGGGATCACAGCGCGAGTGTTTGCCGGTGAAGGGTAAGGAAGTTACACCCTCCGTCAGATATACCACCACGTCCTCTTCTTTCAGATTTTTTTGTCTTTCTTTCCTTACTTCGAGAATTGATCAGGCCCAGTTCGGGCGAATTTAAGGTTACATTGAATTTCTTTGTCACCCAGGAAAACAAAACCCATCTCATTCTCCTCATCAACCTTCTCACATTTTTTGGCGCAGAAGTGGTCACCTTTTTGTATGTATTTGTTCATTTATCAACGTTAGTTGTTGGTTTTTCCTTCTTATTTTTTTTTAACGCAATTTACCAAGGGACAGACATTTCTTTGCCAGTAAATATCTTTTATGTTCGCAAAGACCTTTTTGGAAAGAAAGAGTTGTTCTTTTATTTGTGATTGTTGTAATCATCATTATGATTATGATGATTTTTATTATCATTATCTTTAAAAGATATTTCATGATCATCATTATTATTATTATTGTCATTAGCATCATCATAATTATTATGATTATAATCATTATTATCATCATTATCATCATCATCATCGTCATCAATATAATTATCATAATTGTTATCATCATCATCATCATCATCATCATCATCATCATTGTCGTTTCCAAAAACACCAGCAGCACACCATCACTCTACTTCAAAGGGAAGAGAAAGTTTCAGTTTCAGTTTGAAGTAGGCATCAAGAGCGTGTGAACTGACCCAATGCGCTGTTTACAAAAAACATAGATGCCTGACCTTCCCATAAGCCCAGCGCGCTGATTAGGCCTCGAGAGCTTGTCCTAGGTTTGTGTAAGATATCAGCATAAAGATGAAATGAAACACGAAATGATAGAAACAGAGGGGAATTAAATGACAGAGGAAGTGAGCGAGTCCCCGCTCCTGCCAGGGTTAAAACCACGAACTCTTTCGCTTCATAAACGGCTGATGGTCATCATTCCACAAAGATATTCCAGACTTACACGATCCTGTTCCACCCACATAAAGCCACATAACATATACCGAGACTGGGTGCCTTGGGACACACTTACCGATATGTCCGGGGATCGGAATTAGATGTGGTAACTACGGACCGTCGTACCAACGTGGGTCGTTTGGCTGGAGAGAGCAAACTAATATGTAAAATGAGAAAGCGAGGCAAGAGTAGGGGGGGAAGGAGCGGAGGGTTGTGGTGGTGTCACTGGAGGAGATGAGAGGCTTGGAGGCAGAGAGAACGGAAAGAAAGGGAGAGAGAGGTCAGTGGACAGACCGACGTTTCCAGGGGAAAATTGCAGCACAAGTGGTGTTCGCATGTATGTATGTGCGCGTATACCTCTTTGGCTGCGCGCGAGCTTGTGTGTGTGTGTGTGTGTGTGTGTGTCCCCCAGTCCCCCTGTTTTGAATTGAGCTCCATGGCCAGAGTTCAATGAAACATTTTCGCTCGTCTTCTCTCCGCCTGCACTTTCCCTCCCCCTCTCTCTCTCTCTCTCTCTCACACACACACACACACACACACACACGCACGCACGCACGCGCGCGCACACACACGGACACGCACGCGCGCATGCATGCATGCATAAATTTCTTTACTTTTATTCTCTGGAATCAATCCGATCAATATAAGAAGTGCGCAATACATTTTAACAGAATTAGTTTGCGGTCAAACAGCGGTGTGATCGTCTAGCGGTTTGAGAGTCTCGCTGTCCATGGTTCGAGGCACGCGATGACACCTTGAGTAATGGTCTGGGAACTTCTCCTCAGGAGACGATAAACCCTGATCCCGTGCGCAGCATGCACTTAGCGCACGTAAAAGAACCCCGGCCACAAGAGAGTTGTCTCTGGCAATCCACTTAGGTAGAGACACAAATGTACGTGCAGACAGGGGGTGGTGGGGTCGGGGCAATAGGCTGTGCTACATTGTGGCGATGCGTTCTGTTCTCAGGCTGCAGTACGATGTTAACGGAGAAACACAGGCCCAGTGACAAGAAAGAACTACAATAGAATACAGTCTTAAAAAGCAAAAAGGAATGGGGGTTTAAGATCTACTTGACAAAGGCTTTTGAATGGGTGTGTGGCAATGCGCAGATGCGAGCCTGCACACACGCACACTTGTCTGAAATCTCAACAGTGGATAGACGGTAAAAAGGATGGAATACACACACACATACTATTTATACCCCCTCCACACAAATCTCTAATCCTGCGCCTAAAGTACATGTAATCCCGAGAGAAAGACTTCATACCTGTAATACAAACTATCAAAAAAATAACGACATGGATATAACTGAGAGAGGGGAGAGATAGGAAGAGAGAGCGACAGAGACAGAGATAGATAGATAGCTAGAAAAAGAGAAAGAGAGAGTGAGAGAGAGAGAGAGGGGGGGGGGGGAATATTTTGCTTCCAGACGATGGCCCACAAGCTTATTTTCCACTCATGCATTAGCCTTGGAGATAGCGCGGAAAACCAACGACATACAGGCAGATAGACACACGAACAGATTCTGACACACAGACTGATGGAGAAACAGAGCATTCTTGTGATTAGACAAAAAGAAAATAGCGCAGCCGCATGTTTTAAAGACGTATGATTCTTTTTTGTATCCCCGGAAGTTTGAAAAGGTCGTTATGACTGAGACTTGGCGTTTATGAGCATTCTGAAATGGTGATTGACAGTGGGTCTGTCAGTCTCGTGAGACTTGTTTTCTGATCCTTGTCAAAAACAAATAGCCGAGTAAAAAAAAACAAAACAAAAAACAAAACAAAACGGGAAAGGAGAATGAGGTATGGTGAGTGCACCTTAAGAAAGGCGGGAGGGAGATGGAGAGAGACAGGCAGACAGACAGACAGACAGAGAGACGCAGAAACAAAGGCAGGGGCAGACAGACAGACAGTGCAGACAGGCAGAAACGAGAAGATTGAGGGGAAATGGAAAGAGGAGGAAAGAACGGCCAGCAGCGCATGATGCTTTCAGCGTTGATGAAGCGGTGCTCCCTCTGTCTGTTCGGGACGAAGACGAAAGTCCTTTTCCACCGGCCTTTAATCATTCCTCTGATCTTCTTGACGAGCTGCACGGGAATCCCGCCCCTGTCAATAATCCACGGTGTGTGTGTGTGTGTGTGTGTGTGTGTGTGTGTGTGTGTGCGTGTGTGTGTGCATGCGCGCGCGTGTGCGTATGTGCGCGCGCGCACACAAGCGCCTGTGTGCGTGCGTGCGTAAGTGTGCCTGCTTGCTCTTATGCGTGAGCGAGTGTGTTGTTGTATGCTTCTGTGTCTGTGGATGTTCTTATTCATATTAATGTACAAAGTATTGGGTGAATTCGGTCTTCTGGAATTGTTTTATCAAAGGGAATCTATTACTAAATTACTTGTTGATACTAATGCAGCAATAACATTATTGTATCACTGGAGATTGTAACGCGGATATAAAGTTTAATTTCTAAACATGCTGACCACAAAGTTCATAAACTCGAATAAATTAGTCTTTTCTTTTTAACTTTGAACATCTTCAGGCTCTACGTCCTTATTTGTATCAATGTGTACAGCATTAGCCTGTAGGAATTCAGTCTGTGGGAACTGCTTTCATCAAAGTGAATGTTTGAATGCGAATGCGTTACTGTTATTGAGGGGTATTGATACAATAGTGACAATATTTTCTCACTGAACATTGTAATGCGTAGGTAGAATACCATTCAAATAGGTATATTCGTTTATATATATATATATATATATATATATATAAAACAAAAACAACAACAACAACAAAAACAACAACAACAATAATAATAATAATAATAATAGTAATAATAATAATAACAACATCGACAACAACAAGTGTTCAGAAAAACATACATTAAATCCGTCTCCTCTTTGCACTTTTGAGCAACTTCAAACACCTCGGTTCCAATTCCCATCACTGCGGATGACATATTCCCACCTCCCCCCCCTTTCATTTTTCTCATCCGTCCTTGTCATCTTAGCAAGAAATTTCCGAGAAGGCAGACAATCCCCCACGCCTAAATCACAATTCATTAACAATTCTCCTCAGACAACGAAACAATCAATAACGCAACTTCCGTGCAATGACACGTGTGTGACCTCCCCTCTGATGTCTTCTCCACAACCCCCATCGACAGTAACAAAAATAAAAATAAAAACAGAAGAAACTATATATTAAAAAACAACAACAACCCTGTTCCATTAATATATATATTACGAGTAGTAGTACTTTTATGTATTTATCTATTATTTTTTTTTATTGATTTATTTTATTTTGTTTTATTTATTTTTTGTTATTTTATTATTATTATTTTTTTTAATTATCATTATTATTTTTTTAAATTAATTTTTATTTATTTATTTATTTTACTTTTTTTTTCTCGAGGCCTGACTAAGCGCGTTGGGTTACGCTGCTGGTCAGGCATCTGCTTGGCAGATGTGGTGTAAGCGTATATGGATTTGACCGAACGCAGTGATGCCTCCTTGAGCTACTGATACTGATAACAATGGGGGTTTTTTAAGAGAGAGGGAGGGAGATTTATTGTCAATACCTGTACAGTCTTTAGACAAGAGGGGGTGGGGGAGGGGGGTAAATAAAGATCATAATATATAAAACTGTCGATAGTAAAACAGCAAGCTCGTATTGATTTAGATTTCGTCTTTCAAATTTGCTGCATGTTTATCCTTTTCGGCTTCAGAATCTGTTGTCTACTGATCCTAAACGCCTTTGCGATAAATTGAGATAGTTCAAATAGGTATATTCGTTTATTCATTGTTAACAAAGTAAACATCTTGCACATATTCGTTTCATCGGAAATAACATAAAAAAAAGTGCTCTAACGTTAATGAGAATAAAGAGGTATTTGAAAATAAAATTAATTCCGTCTTCATTATCAGTCCTACGTGTAGGACAAAGAATTTTCTTCGTTGGGTTTGAACCATTTTTTTGTGATTTGGGAATCCACGAATTCACACAATTCGGATCTCACAAGTTCACCTCTGAACCATTCATTACAACACGAAAAATATTTGTTTGCTAGAGATGAACTCTGGAAAGAGTAAAATAATATTGCCCATGATTGCCTTTGTTCTTCATTTCCGAATGTTTTGCTTGTAGCTGCATTTGAAATCAGCCATGAAATTGATCGGACATGCAACACCTTGATATTGCCAAACAATATCAAAACCATATTCAATCAATATTTGGTTGAATATTTTGTTGCCCAGTTCTGGTGGCTTCATTCTTGCTGGCGATGAAAATTTCATACACCTTTTTACGTTCTTCTTTGGGGTAACCTTGTCAGTTTCTGCCAGTGAGTAAGGAAGCCTGACAAATTCGTTTACTATTCTCTCTCTCTCTCTCTCTCTCTCTCTCTCTCTCTCTCTCTCTCTTTCTCTCTCTCTCCCCCCTCTCTCTCTCGCTCTTCCGCACGTGTGTGTGTGTGTGTGTGTGTGTGTGTGTGTGTGTGTGTGTGTGTGTAAGGGGGTGGCGCTCGGGTAAGGGTAATCCTCGCACGCGAGTTTGCTTACGAATGCCAGTGAAATATTCTGATTCACATTTACTCCTTGGTCTGATGGTTGACTTACATATCAGGTGAAATGAAGCCCGTAAGCTGATTTATTTGAACACAGAGTTGAAAAGAGGCAATTACAGCCATAGAAAAGGTCCTCTCTCACATGTTTTTCTTACTCATTACCTCAGTCACTCATTCATTCTCTCTGTGTCTCTCTGTCTCCGTCTCTGTCTCTGTCTGTCTGTCTGTCTCTCTTTCTAACTGTTTCTCTTTCTAACCCCATCTAACCCTTCCACACTCTCTGGTACTGAAAAAAAATCGTAAAGGACTTTCTCCTTTTTTTATTTTTATTTTATTTTTATTTTTTTAGTTGCTTTATTCAATCGAAACTGGCGTATTTCCAACACTGCCTGGAGACATCACAAGCAGAATAAATTGGGTTCTGGCTGGGAAGCTGAAGATATGAATGGATTCTTACTCCTCAATACATCATCAGCACTCTGCGAGTGGCAACATCAGAGACAGCGACAGACAGACTGAGAGGGGGTGGGGGAGAGGGCACAGATGGAAGAGAGGAACGGAGAAAAAGAGCAAACACACACACACACACACACACAAACACACTGAGAGAGAGAGAGAGAGAGAGAGAGAGAGAGAGAGAGACGGATGGAGCAAGACAGCGAGCGAGAGAGATGGACAGAGGGAGAGAGACGAAGAGACAGAGAGAGATAAATATAGAGGGACAGAAAGACAGACAGACAGACAAAGAGAGTGAAAGATGGTGAGAGAAACAGACAGACAGAGACAGACAGGCAAACAGAGAGCCAAAAAGACAAAAAGACACAACGACATTGTTAAGATACAGACGGACGAAGTGAAGTCTCAAATTAGCTTTGCGTGCAGAATAGGTCGTGGATTTTCACCGTTCCAGGAGGACGTGGGAGGAGAAGATATGATTAATCCTACAGACGGATAGCAAACAAGCCCCACAGAACATCAGGGGCTGGAGGTGGTGAAGGAGGAGTCTGGAAAGGAAGGAGTGAGGGAGTGGAGTGGAGTGGTGGTGGTGGTGGTGGTACATGAGAGCGGTGGCTCCAGTGAGAAGAAACGGACAATAAGTGTTGTCCTGTTGTCGCCAGGAATGAAACCCACAGCCTTGATTGGGAGTCGTGTGAGAGGGACACAGAAAGAGACTAACACACACACACACACACACACACACACACACACACACACGCACACGCAAAAGCACGCGCACACATACACAGACATAGACACACGGACACACACACACAACAAAACAGCAACCGAAAATTCACTTCATTGCTCTGTGACACAGACTTAGTCAGCGTCTAGTCGTCTAATCGTCATCGCTAC
>NC_134876.1:90838671-90981171 GCF_041734735.1 Babylonia areolata
TTGAACGCTTTCCTCTTCACATTTCCGCTCGTGTTAAAGAACAGAAAGGGGTGGGGGTGCTGCGATAAGAATGCGAGAAAATGGACGTATGAAGAGAGAGAGAGAGAGAGAGAGAGAGCGTAGTCTTAAGGGGGAGAGCTTTTTGCTAAATCTGGCGTGCTTTTGTTTTTCAGTCTCTCCTTTTCTTCCCGTCTCTTTTTCATTTATTGTTTTTGTTTTGTTAACTGTCCTTATCTTTTCCTGCCTTATTTTGATATTTCGTTCTGGTAGAGTATTTGCACAGTAAAACGACCACAAAAATAAGACAATCAGACCGGTTGTAGTGGGGAGATGTGGTGGTGGTATAGCAACAGACAGTTTGAGAGTTAAACAGACTGTCTCCAGAAAGGAGGAGAGGGGCTGAAGGACGAAAGTAATGGAGAGGTGGATGAGACAGACAGACATACAGACAGAAAAAAACCCAACAACAACTAGATATTTCAGAGGAAAGACAGACATAGGAAGGTCATGACAGATTTGAGAAGACTTCATTTAAACGATTGAAAGAGAGTAAGAAAATAAAGAGACAGACAGACAGACGGAGAAACAGAGAGACAGAAGCACAGACAGAAATACGGATAGAGACAGAGATAAGTTTTTGCTATGGCCGTTTTCCGGAACACTAAAAGATGCCTCAGCGACCCAGCGGTCTCCGGACCTCTCCCAACTCCTTCATGTCAATCACTTCTACCAGTACACACACAAAACGTCATCCAGCGTTTCCCACTCCGCCTTCTAGGCAGGGACAGCCAGTCAGAGAGACGGGCGGAAGTAAGGGATGAAAAGAACACTTATAAAAAAAATTAAAAAATAATAAAAAAGCAATGAGAAAAGGATGGAATGAGAGAAAGACAGACACACATTCAGAATGACACGGAACACGATATAAAGGTGATTTTTTTGTGTAAGTTACCGAAGACAGAAATGTATGGGGGTGGGGGGTGGAGGGGGGGGGTGAATTATATGACAAATAATTGATGTTCTTTCGGTTTTCCTGACAAAAATAAGGCGAGACGGAAAAGAAAGTTGGAGGGATGAGGTGGGTTTGGGACAAAGAGGCACACGGCAAACGGACTGAAAAGAAAGAACTATACATACCACCACTGACGACTGTTCAGAATGCTATAAGGCATGAAGAAGCAAGGGGACTGGAGAATAGAAACATCGAGGTCAGTCACCGAGAGAGAGAGAGAGAGAGAGAGAGAGAGAGAGAGAGATTCTTTTCTTTCCGTCCTCTCTCTTTATCTTTCTTTCTTCCCCTTCTGTCTCTCTCTTCCTCTCTCTGTCTCTGTCTCTCTGTCTCTCCCTTCCCCCCTCTCACTCCCACAAAAGACGTGTCTGGCCCGGGCAGCCCTGCGAGGCCTTTGCAGAGCCCTCAAGGATTCTCTTCAGCACTTCACGTCATGCTCATCCGTCATTACATCGGACAACCTCCAACACTGCTGGGATGGACGAACTGCCAGTCGGCAGAGAAGACAGAGAGATGGGCGTGAGAAGACTCGAGGCTCAAAACTCGAGAAAGGAGTTGGGACGAGAGTAAATGAGAGAGAGAGAGAGAGGGAGTGTCTGTGTCTGTGTGTCTGAGTCTGTGTGTTTGTATGTGTGTGTGTGTGTGTCTTTGAGAGACAGAGAGACAGACAGAAGGAACGGAGAGAGAGGAACAGAGATGTGAAAGGTCAGAGGGTCAAGGATGTGTGCAGGAGGGGTCGGTTTGGGTCAATAATTAGCACTGTAGCATAACGTAGATCATCATCGCCAACTTAACGTGGCTTTTATCAGAGAATATTATACTTCTTTTGACATCTGCTTAGAAAATATGTATATTTACCCGTTTGTACGGGAATACTTGTACATAATTCTTTATGAGCAAGGTATTTGTTAAACAAAATCACTTCAGTTCATGTCCATTTATCAATTCATTTTGAACTATTTGTGAAATAATCTTTCTTTGATAGCAAAACTCTAAACTGTCTCTTGTTTCGATTATTGTTGTTATTAAGGATCTGCACATTTCACGTTCCTGTACCATGCAGAAAACATTTGTCATGCTGGCAAGTTCACTAGCGTTTTGTGTTTGCTGAGGAAATGCAGTCCACCCCCACCCCCCCACCCCCCACCCCCCCACACACACACAAACACACACACACACACACACGCACGCACGCACACACACATTCATACACAAACGGACAACCGACTGATTTCGTTTGCATGCGTGAGCCAAAAATGGAAGATTTTATTCATGAATCCAAGCCATTTTTGACAGAATCGTAGATGAGAGACTGGTTGGAAAGGAGTGAAAATACTAGAAATGGCAATAACAAGAACGCAAAAGGACTCAGGATCCTGAGTTATTGTTTTATTACTTGGAACTCTTTCCTTGTATATTACAATTATATCATCAACAGAGTGATAGTCTGAAGAGAACCTGAAGCAGAAAAAAACAAAACAACTCACGACAAAGCTGACGCTGTTGATGATGACGATGCCATTTGACACAGAGACAGGGAGAGAAACAGACAGACATGGAGAGAGAGAGAGAGAGAGAGAGAGAGAGAGAGAGAGAGAGAGAGAGAGAGAAAAGATAGACAGACAGACAGAGAGAGAGATGTTACACGTGGAGAAACAAGGAGGTAAGCCAGAAGGGAAAACAGGGAGTTCAGTCAAACAAGCAGAGAGAAGGAATGAAGAAAAGACAAGCGGAGAAAGGGAGAAAGACCAGGCAGACAGACAGAGACAAGGGAAGGAAAAAGATGAGGGAAAGAAGGAGAAGAAAGAGAACAAATCCTATGTTTCCCCTCAGGAAAAATTTAGCCTGTTGTTCTACCCATCCCCCACCCACCTCCCACTCCTCTCCCTCTATCCTCGCATAGCGTTTGTGGCCCAGGCAGCCACGTGTGAGATTCCCAAGGGGCTGGAGGGCCTCTCCTAACTCCTTCATGTCAGGCTCACTCCCCGGTAAATGGAAAACTTCATCGAACGTTTTCCACTTCACGGAGCTGGGAACAACTGCCATTCGGATGAGAAAGAGATTGGAGAAAATGGAGAAAGAAAGAGAGAGAGAGAGGGGGGGGGGAGAATAGGGAGAGAGAGGGAGAGGAGAGAAGTGACGAGGGAAGGACACAGTCAGACAGATAAACAGATAGCCAGATCGACAGACTGTGAATAAGGACGGGGTGGGTTATGAGGTTTTTTGACACGTTACACCGAACCAGAATGCCCACAGAAATCCGAAGAACTGAGATATGTGAGAATTTGGGATTTAAAAAAAAAAAAAAAAAAAAAAAAAAACGAAAACAATGGAGTGCCTTTCAATACATCCGATGACATTAAGAAGACAATGATAGAGACGGAGAGGAAACCAGAGGAAAGGTGGTACCGAGACAACGTTCAGTATGTCAACGATGACTATGTCAAACAAGTGACAAAGATATAACCAATGGAGATCAAATCAAATCAAACCATGTTGGATGTAGCCCGGCCGTGTACAAAAGGACTATTACAAGGCTAGACTCCAGAGATGTGAAGATAAGAAAGAGAGCAGTCGGGGGATGGGAGCGAAAAACAGACAAATGAACAGAACGGACAGACACGTCAGCAGGGTGACAGACAAGCAGACCGACCTAGTCTTTCCTGAACCTTTAGTCCACTATTGTTCGTCCGATTTCCCTTCTTCCCAGCTATGTACGTGCGGTGTGGGGGTGTTTTCTCACAACCTTATTCCAGCCCCAGTCCGTCCTGAAACGGAAAATGTCATTGGGCATTGCCCACTTCATGTTGCTGGGAACAAATGACAGTCAGACGAAGAGGATCCAACTAGGGACACGAAAAGAAACCGCGGGAGAGAGGAGGAAAGAGAAAGGGACAGAGGAGAATGGGGAGGTGAGGGAGAGAGGGATAGGGGAGGGGGGGCAAAGGAAATTAAGTGAAGGGTAAATAGAGAAACAAGACACAGAGATAGAGAGAAAGGAGGCGGCTTGAGAGAAATAATTCACGACTGATGTCTCGATAACTCTTTTAAAATGCCGAATCTGTTTCGTTGTTTGTTTGTTTTTTTTCTCTCAGTTCGTTTTATCTTTCCCCTTTGCTGATGGCGCTTGCTTCTTTCTTTTATTTATTTCTTTGGCAATGATTGTGTTTGATTCCGTTTTCTCTCTTGATTTATTTTTTGCACTGAAATGTTGTTAACAGAACTCTTCAGATAACGAGAAAACATGACAAAAGGCAGAGAAAGAGGGAGAGAGATTAGCTGAATGATTGATCGGTTTGTCTGTTCGTGCGACAATTGTTTGTCTGATTGATTGTTTGGTCGGTTGGTCGGTGATCAGGCTGGTTAGTTGGTTGGTTGGTTGATTAATTAATTTTTTGATTGCTTGATTAATTGACTGGTTGATCGACTTCATATTGATCAAAGCCTTACCTCATATCCCACACGCACACAGGAAAGAAAGGGAGAAAGAGAAAGAGAGAGACAGAGAGACACAGAAAGACAGAAACAGAGAGATGGAAGAGATTATATGAAAACGATTACTGTTATCATAATATATGCACTGATAAACGGTTGCATTTTCAGTGTCATAGAAATCCCAATCTCAGTCTTTAATTCGCGTGCGAGCGTGTCACATGATTCTAGATGAATGAGAATGCTTGTTTGACATATCTCGAATATCCATGTGGGCTGTAATGGTTACGTTCCTGCAGAGGATGCCCTCAATCTCTCCATCCGCTTTATTCACTCAGTTTAGTGGGTCTGTTTGTATTATGAACATACCCTTCTCTCTTTCTCTCGTTATCTATCTACCTATCTATCTCCAGGCATATTTTTGTTCTCTTGAATGTCACTTGCTGTTTGTGATACATCATCTTTATAACCGTTGATTATTGAAAACAAAATCTTCGTCACTGATTACGCCAGAAGAGTTTCAACAAATGACTGCAGTGATCTAATTCGCGGTATGTCTTTTGGGCCTTGTCTTAATGGACATTATTATGCCAGTCGAGTGAATAACTGTAAAGCCATTCTGGATAGTGTGTGTGTGTGTGTGTGTGTGTGTGTGTGTGTGTGTGTGTGTGTGTGTGTGTGTGTGTGTGTGTGTGTGTGTGTGTGTGTGTGTGTGTGTGCGTGTGTGTGTGTGTGTGTGTGTGTATGTGTATGTGTGTATGTGCGTGCGAGGCCAATGACAACAGGAGTCTGCAAAAATATGTGTGTGTGTGTGTGTGGTTGTGTGTGTGTGAGAGAGAGAGAGACAGACAGACAGACAGACAGACAAAGACAAAGACAGACATTGTGAAAAGACAGATCTTCAGCTAGGATGTGACTTTGCAGCAGCACTATTTTCCTCGTAATGCACATTTGACAGATTCTGACAACACGCTTCTTTTTCTCTCCTGGTTTCATACAGGCAGCTTTTTTTCGCATGCGTGTGTGTGCTTGTATGTGGAGGGTTGGAGTTAGAAGGAGATCCGAATGCGTTCGCACATGTGCTCGTGTTCGCGTACGAGTGCGCATGTATGTTTCCGTGCACGCGCATGAGTATGGGATGAAAAGAAATGCACACAGACAGACAAACAGACAAACAGACACAAAGATGAAAGAAAGAAAGAAAGAAGATAAAGTGATGTTAATAGTGATCATTTGTGTATTGAAGATACTTCAGCTTAAATGCTATATTGTTGCTTTCCAACTCGCGAGTTGGAAACGATTTCTGGGCACAATTGTGTTGCTGAACGATTCAGTTGCTCATTTCTTTTTCTCCTTGATTACCTCTTTCCCCCTTCAGCAAAGTGTCAAATTCGTTGATATGTGCTGATCTCTTGATCACAAGATGGAAGGACGAAACCGTGATTATAAGGGGAAAATGGAGACAGACGTATAGAGTAAAGAAAACGAAGGCAGTGTAGAAAGAGAGGAGTGAGGCATCGTTAGTAGAAGGGAGGAAATAGAAAGTGATCGAGTTAGGGGTACGAGAGAGAGAGAGAGAGAGGAGAGGGAGGGGGAGACAGACTCAATGCATGGATCACAGGATGAAATTCGATTTTATTTTTCTTCTCTCATCTGACACGCGGCAACAGCCTTCGTTTCAGTGTGCTGCAGAAAATAGCAATCCATGATTCCCCTTCTATGTCATCACGTTGAGTAGACCAAAATGCAGAAATTGGGACGATAACGTTATTTTTTCAAATTTCATTGAGATTCATTTTTATATATGAAATAAAGCAGACAAAAAGTCATAGGTTGCTTTTTCTCTCTCTCATTTTCTCTCCCAATATATGCCTACACACACACACACACACACACACACATATATATATATATATGTGTGTGTGTGTGTGTATGTGTATACATATAATAAATGGGGGCGGAGGGGGGGGGGGGCTCTCTCTTCTTGGTGCGCGCCCACATGCACATGAAACAGCTACACTTAAACGCACACGCAGAGGCAGGCAGGCACACAGGCAAACGAAAACACACACGCGCGCGCGCGCGATACATCGATATGACGATCAGACTCAGTAATAAATGCAATATCCATCGTCTGTCCGGAGTAAACACACCAGAGAAAGAGAAAAAAACAACAACGAAAGACAGACAGAGACATGAACAGAGAGAAAGACACAAAAGAGATAAAGAAAGAGACAAGGGGAAACACAGCAACAGAGAGAGAGAAAGACAGACAGACAGACAGAGGGAGAGAGAAGGAGAGAGAGAGGATAGGCAAGTAGGGGTTGGGGAGATTGGGGGGACACAGAGAGGGGAGCAGACAGGGAGAAAAGTACGACGGCCGCTGAGGGACAGAGAAAGGTTTCAAATTAACACACGTTTCCTCATCCTATCTCACCCCATCCAACCCCGCCTCTCCCCCCCCCCCCCCGCCTGACACGATGGAAACGCGCGGGGGATGGGGGAGAGGGGGGTGCGTGACGCCAGGCTTTATAGCCAGCATCTGCGATCACCACGCACCAGAATCGACCCGGACTGTAGAGAGAGGGAGAGATGCTTTGCTCGGTGGTCAAGGCATTACCATAATTACGGTCAGGGCGACGGAGGTCGGTGACATTATAGGTCTGGCGAACCAGACTGAGCGGCAGGGCTGGCCAGCCCCTGCCCTACCGCCGCGGCCTGATCAATGGTCGTCAGTCTCCGGTGCAGGGTTTCGCTGTCTTGAGAGTTCCCCTCCCCATCACCTCAAGACGCTCCCCGTGCATCGCCCCCACGCGCCTGCCAGATTCCTGTCGGTGTAAAGCACCCGGCCTCTCCCCCCTGCCCCCCTGGGATTCCTTGCCCGATCTTAAAGGTCTTGTCACACAGCACGGTTTTAATTATTTCTGATACCCATGTTACACATCGGGATTGACCCTTACGCCCATGCCACACATCACGATTTACCGCTTGTGTTCACGTCACTTGTTTTGACTGAAATATTTCGATGAGTGGGTTAAGCTGTCACAGTATGGATTATCTTGGTAATATAACAACGCTAATTGTAATAGCTGATTGCGTCGTTTTTATCCTGATTCGGTCATTTGTTATCCTTCATATCGCAAATCCAATAACATTAAATCAAAGATCAGAGCCGGCGTGGTTCTTGAATTCTTTCCTACCCAGCTACTTCCAATCGCCATTTTGCGGTGATGAGAAGTCTGTTTCAGAGTTTCTGATGGTGTTCCAAACTCAAAGAATGGGTTGCCAGATACGAAATCGACAACGCGTTCTTCATTGATTCATTGCTGGATCCAAGTGCCTCCCCCCGCCCCCCAACCTCTCTCTCTCTTCATCTAGTCTGTTGAGAAGTGAAACATACACTATAGCATATTATGAACAACTAAATGATACTCACCCCCAGATCATTCGAATCATACATTTCCGTCAGAGAAGCTCCTGAGAACGTTATGCCGCGATATGCTTGACACCTGCCTTGCAAAACTTGAAACGCAGAAGCCAGACCTGAACAAACAAAGATCTCCATTTAGCCGTCCTCATGAATAGTTGCCAGTGTTATTTTCCAAAAGTTTTTATACAATTTGATCATCAGTTGTACGGGGATGAGGGCGGAGGATAGTTAAAACAACTACAAAAAGCAGTGTCCCGTCCATACTAACGGCACTCTTAAAACATTTAACATAGTCTGGAGCCTGTAACAGCAATACAATGTCTATGTGTTAAAACCCGTTAAGTCTACGTACCATTCATGATGTTCAAATGAAACACCCCTAAAACATGATTAGGACAAACCTAATTCTTTTTTACATCAACATTTCGAATCCCTTTCACTCAACAGTCACCTTCCGAGAGCCTTTAGCACCCCAACACACTACGACCCCCAAAGCCTGCACAGACAACTCCACCCGAAATCTATGTAACAAATCTCCACCAAACCCATGGAACAACATCTTAAATCGCTGGAAGAGCAACCGTAACGCTTATTAAGAACAACATCCCATAAACAATACTCGAATACTAGAACAATATCCCTTAACCTGTTATGGGATTAACTCGGCATTGAAGCTGTAACGCTTGACAGAAGTGTCGGTTGCACGTCGACAGGTTCCCTTTTGTCTCACGTGAGAACCTTACGACTGGTTGCCTTGATTCCGCAGTTTCAACGCCCTGTCTACAACAAGGCTTAAACGCAGTGCCATCACCGCCGTCCCAGCTAACTACTCCTTCTCGTCAGCCTTTTTCTCCCTGTCCATCTTTGTGCTCATCACGTAGTCTCGGTCCAGATTTTATACCCTTCTGAACCTAAATAAACTCCGAATCAAGCACAAATCTCAAGAATGTGGATGGTGCGAGAGACGGAGAACTAATTGCATCGACGCTGAGACTTGTTGGGGATCTGGGTAAACGGGGATTTTTTTCCGATTAAAAACAAAAAGAAAGAAAACAAGAAAAAGAAAGAGAACAAGAAAAAGAGAAGAAAAGTTTCCAGGGACCAGCCAAGTTCTTGTTCTCTCAATGCCTCTCCCTTCCCATTTACATTCCCCAGTCCACTATTTCACCGCCCCCTTCAGATCAGAGACATATGTTCGATGTCTTGTAAGAGGAGGTTTCTCTGGTACCGTTTCTCAGACGCTAACAGAACTGGCAGCTGTCTCTACCGGATGGACAAAAGAGCGGTTCTGTTCGTTAGAGAGGCCGTGAACTCGTAGTTTCTTAACACTTCTGGTGCCCTTCAACTCCACCCCATTGCCTGCCTCCTCCACACCTCTCTCTCTCACTTTCACTCTCTTTCTTTCTTTCTTTGGTATCAGTGTGTGTGTGTGTGTGTGTGTGTGTGTGTGTGTGTGTGTGTGTGTGTGTGTGTGTGTGTGTGCGTGCGTGCGCGCGCGCGCGTGTGTGTGTGAGAGAGAGAGAGAGAGAGAAAGAGAGAGAGAGAGAGATTGTGTGTGTGTGTGTGTGTGTTGGCGCGTACGCCGAATTCAGAGAAAGAGAGAGAGAGCAGGGGGGCATGGGCATGAGGAAGCAGATCGAAAGGGTTAAGTCACTAGCCCTGAAATTTGAATTTCTATCCAACACAGCTGAATCAAGTATTTTCGACAGTTAGTCTGATGTTGGGTTATATCCTGTACATTCACAACAGAAATGTATGAATCTGGCGCGCAAACCACCCGCACGCACGTACGCATACACACACGCGCGCGCGCACGCACACATACATACACGCAAACACACACACACATGCACTCACACACACACACGCACACTCACAGAGACGAGAGGTGGGAGAGACCGACAGATAGCCATGTATACTTAAATATCGACAGATAGAGGCAGACAGATACAGAGTACATACGATCGATGTCAACCATCTTCGAGTTAAGTAATGTGTGTGAGGAACGAGGGTATTGAAGGGAATGAGGTCGGACGCAAGCTCTTGACGAGATGCCCGAACATTCTGCATGCATCTTGGAAACCGCGCGCAGTTCACTCAAGTATTGTCGGAGATCGATTGTACTGATATCGACACGAGCATCTTCCAGAGGAATCTATTTGACCCCGTTATATATCTTCTGTCTAACAGGTGCAGTTTACTCCGGACAGACGATGGATCTGGCATTGATTACTGAGTCTGATCATCATATCGAGACATGAACATGTACACAGTTCCTGTACTAGCACGAACACAAGTCGTCTTTGTACGCTTTGTTCTGAGTAACAAATAAGCACACCAGAAAAAAAAAATCATGGAAAAATGCAAGTCATTTTGTTTGACAGTCCATACAAATTAAGTCCAGTATAATTCTTTCTGGGCGAATGCAGAGCGGTTGATAACTATCGAGCAGAAATTTGAAATAACTGTAGAAGAAGACAGGAGGAGGAGAAGAAGAAGGAGGAGGAGGAGGAAGAGCAAAAGATGATGATGGTGATGATGATGATGAGTAAAGAAAATGACGGCTTAAACACCAATGGATGGACAAGAATCTTTTTGCACAAAAAAACGTACTTTGTGAAATGGTCCTTTCTTTCAACAGATTTGCCCATCTTTACACCAACGATTTCAAAACAAAAGGAAATCCATGTCCTCTGCTGATACGACTCGCCACCTGACCATGTCCGCGACGCCAGTGGTAAGAACCATCGACAGCCTCTACACGCCAACATGCTTTCTGCTGCTTCTCTTCTCGTACTGCCTGCGAGTACCCGGGGTGGAGGGCCATGGGAGGCTGTTGGACCCCCCCTCCAGGTCCAGTATGTGGCGTGTGGGCTTCAACAATTCCCCGCCTAACTATGACGACAACCAGCTCTTCTGCGGCGGGGTTCAGGTGAGTATAGTTCTGGTCTGTGGCACAGCGTGTATTGCCTTTGCGTCTTCTGCTCCGAATTCTGTTATTTCTACCACACTTTACAGACATGCTTGATTTTCTTCTTCTTTTTTCTGGTCACTCGCCGGGACCAGTAACCATGGCCTAGCTTGGAAACGGGGCTTTTCATTCGATGACTAGAACAGTCACACAAAAATAAAAGCAGGCACCAAGCTCGCTCTCTGTCTCTGTCTCTCTCTTTCTCTGTCTGTCTCTGTCTCTCTCTCAACTGATTTCTTTTGAGTCATAAATCCTAGTTCAATTAGTTTGCATTGAAGGCTCTAATTACTTACTGAAAATGTTCAGCCAGATAGTCGCTGAACAACTATGTTGAGTTAATATCAGTTTCGACGGTGTTATTTCAAGTCCGTTTTCTTTTCTTTATTTTTTTATTTTAGTTATGAAGAGAGAAATATCATTGGACCACGCAACGACATTCTTTGACAGTCAACATATTCATTGTATTGTTATCTAGCTCCCCCCCCCCCCCCCCCGCCCCCTCTCCCCAACCACACCACACCCCCCGGTCTCCTCTATAGAATGCAGCTGCATCGGCTCTGAATTAGAAGTTTCTATCTCATCTTTAACAACATTTTACGGCATAGTATCACGAATAAAAAGACGAAAGCTGTGAATCCGAAACATAAATAATTTCTCTGTGTGCATCAAACATGTCCAGAGATTCTGAACTATTTTGAAAAGAACAAAGACCAATGAGAACGAGCATAAGATGATGGCGCACCACAAGAATGAGAAAAGTGGAGGAGAAGAGGGAAGAGGAGAAGGAGGAGAAGTAGAAGAAGAAGAAGACGAAGAAAACAAAAACAACAAAAACAAAAACAAAACAAGAACAAGAAGACTGTTTTCCCACGAACAATGATCTGGACATCAAGATCTTACATGCCATGATCTCGGGAGCCCCGTCAGAAAGAAATATCAAATCATTAACAATACCACAATTAGTGGTTTTAGAATCAAAGGAGATGCAACACACACACACACACACACACACACACACACACACACACACATACACACACACACACACACAGGGTGGAAGACAGAAAGGAGAGAGAGATGGAAATGAGAGTGAGAAAACGAGAGAAGGGTAGAGGGATCGTTTCAACTGAAGTGCTCGAAAGTGTTTAGAATCAAAACAGTGTTAGCGAAACACGGGAGGCGTGACGGACCCACACGGAGCTGGTAAACAACTGGCCTCTCAGTGTCCACCGGGACTGTGCTTGGTGTCAGCTCTCATCGATGGATTTATCTGCGCGGCGGAGATGATGATGTTGACATATTTTCTGAACCGATGAGAATGGTGACGGTGAGGATCGTTATGACACAGTTTTCTACTCTGCTGCTTAAATGAGTTATCTGCTACACGATGATTTGTTGTTGTTGTTGTTGTTGGTTTAAAAAATAAACCATGTTTATTGATGCAGTCTGTCAATTTTGTCTTCAGAATGCACAGATGACAAACCACATGTAATTTTTTTCAAACATGATAGTGAAAATCAAGTTCAAGTAACAAGTTAACAACTATCCCTTTATTCCGTAATATATTCTCAATCATGTATTGCCAGTAATGAATAAAATGCGGTGACGGTGGTAAGAAGGGAAAAGTTGGAGAACGTTCACATACCCCTCTCACAGCAGTTTGGGAGATCCGAATTTGCAGTGAATGAATGCATCAATCATGTATAGCCAGTAATAATAAGTGGCGGTGATGGAGAGAGAAAAGGGGAAAAGTTTGAGAACGTTCATATAACCTTCTCACAACAGTTAGGGAGATTTGAATTTACAGTAAATGAAATGCATGTTGTGTGTCTTATATGACTGAAGTTTCGTTCCCCGTGAGTTCATCACATATTTCGTGAATTACTTACATTACTTATGCGGTTACAGTATCAACCAGCTCAAGTAGTAAGCCTGGGCAGGCCATGTAGTTCGCATGCCAGACCACCGGCTCCCAAAGAAACTGCTGTACGGCGAACTCCAACATGGCAAGCGCTCCCATGGAGGCCAAAAGGAGCGCTTCAAAGACACTCTGACAGCTTCACTGAAGGCCTTCAACATCAGCCACACGGGAGCTGAATGCAATGGACAGACCAAAGTGGCGTTCAGCTGTCCACAAAGGCGCCGAATCCTGTGAGGCCAACAGAATCGCTGCAGCAGAGCAACGCAGACAGGCCAGGAAAAGCAGTGCCAGCAAGTCCCCGACAGCCGCCACCATCTCCTGTCCACACTGCGTCAGAACCTTCCGGGCGCGGATTGGCCTGATCAGTCATCTGCGCACCCACAGATGGTCCTCGTCGATCCCGACGGACGAACCACCTCACAGTATCAACGGAGATGCAGTGCGACATAGCCTGGGATAAAATAGTTCAGTAATTTAGTATTCCAAATGGCGAATGATCCAGAGAAACGAATGATAGTTTAGTGGAGTTCTCAATCATAACGAGGGAAAGTCACAACCCAATGACTTCCTAAATCAATCCACGAAAGGTAAAGCAAGAAAGTAAATCAAACAAAACAATAAAATGTATTCCGAAAAATAGGCAATAATAGTAACTAATGAAATACCTCGTAATTAATTTATTTTTTGCACCTTATGTTTCAGAATCCGAAAGGGATGAAAGGAAGTTCACAAATGTGTGTTTAATCATGAGTGGCCACATCAGATCAGTTGTTATTACTCAAGCATTGTTAGCACTGACACAGGGAGTGTGTGTGTGTGTGTGTGTGTGTGTGTGTGTGTGTGTGTGTGTGTGTGTGTGTCTGTGTGTGCATATATACATGAAATTGTACATATGCTTCAAAAGAAATAGTTTTGCTTCTTCTCAGGCTTTACAACGTAAGACAAGCTGAAACCTTACGATTGAAGCAGCGTTGATATTGCATTGATAATACAGAGAGGGACAAGGTTTTGGGGGTAAAAAACCCAAACGTTTTCGCGCGCGTGTGTGTGTGTGTGTGTCTCTCTCTCTCTATATATATATATATACATACATATATGCGTGGTGTGTGTGTGTGTCTCTCTCTCTCTTTATATATATATATATATATATATATATATATATACACATACATACATACATACATATATGCGTGGTATGTGTATGTGTGTGATTGTGTGTGTGTGTGTGCGCGCGCGCGCGTGCATGCGTGTGTGCGTGCGTGCGTGCGTCTGTACGCGCGCGCGTGATTATATCTGTGCGTGCATGTCCATGTGTGTGTGAGCAGGTTCAGTGGGGGCAGTACAACGGGAAGTGCGGGCTGTGCGGGGACCCCTGGCCAGGCCCCCGGGACAACGAACCCGGAGGGAAGTACGCCAACGGCATCATCACCAGAAAGTACCGGGAGGGGCAGGTCATCGAGGTCCACGTCCAGCTCACCGCCAACCACAGGGTAGGGAGACAGACAGACAGAAGAAAAGAAGGAAGAAAGAAAGTAGGAAAGCAGTAGATGATAAAGAAGTCTGGCTCACCGCCAACCACAAGGTAGGGAGACAGACAGACAAGAAAAAAGGAGGAAGAAAGAAAGAAGGAAAGCAGTAGATGAGAAAGAAAGAAGTCTGGCTTACCGCCAACCACAAAGTAGGGAGAGAGACAGACAGAAAAAAGGAGGAAGAAAGAAAGTAGGAAAGCAGTCGATGAGAAAGAAAGAAGTCTGGCTTACCGCCAAACACAAGGTAGGGAGAGAGGTAGACAGGAGAAAAGAAGGAAGAACGAAAAAAAAAGCAGTAGAGGAGAAAGAAAGAAGTCTGGCTTACCGCCAAACGCAAGGTAGGGAGACAGACAGACAGGAAAAAAGGAAGAAGAAAGAAAGAAGGAAAGCAGAAGAGGAGAAAGAAAGAAGTCCGGCTTACCGTCAAACGCAAGGTAGGGAAACAGACAGACCAAAGAGAGAGACAGAGAGAGAAGGGGGGGGGGGGGAAGCAATAAAGGACAAAGACAGAAAGAAGTCCGGCTCACTGCCAAACAAAAGGTAGGGAGAGAAACAGACCGAAAGAGAGAGAGAGAGACAGAGACAGAAAGTCCAAATTTCAGATGGTTTAATGTTCATAGGTCATCAGACTCTTAACATTGTCAACAATGACAGACAGTATTCAAGTACATTACCACTTTGCTTGGTCTCTGAATCATACAGTCCTATACTTTACTCAGCTGACATGAGGGTAAGTCACACACACACACACACACACACACACACACACACACACACACACACACACACACACACACACACACACACACACACACACACACACACACACACACACACACACACACACACATGCGCACGTGCAATGCGTCCTTCATTTTAACTCACTCAGTACGGCCAGTCCTCTCTTCTCCTCTACACAGACCCCTCGGATGTCCAGAGGGTGTCTGAATGACCCAACCTTTAGCTTCCGTCGTGAGAACTGTGGTATACTTTGTCAACATTCACCTCTTCAGTATAAGAGCGTTCCGCTTGCAATATTTTGATGATGGTAATTGGGATGAAACGCTGTTAACGTCGTCTCTTTCGCCGTTCGTATGGAGAGAGTTAATTGAGTCTTGGCCTGCGGCTCACACGTGCACTGCATGTGTATGGATACTATAGGATAGGAAAACCAAACAGTCAGTTGGTATCAATATGTCACGCTTTTTGTTTAGCGTAAAACCGACTGGGCTAGATTATGCATTGACATTACATCAGAGCATTGCCTTAACTCACTCAGTACGGCCAGCCCTCTCTTCTCCTCTACACAGACACCTCGGATGTCCAGTGGGTATCTGAATGACCCAACCTTTAGCTTCCGTCGTCAGAATTGTGGTATTCTTTGTCAACATTCACCTCTTCAGTACAAGAGCCTTCCGCTTGCAATATTTTGATGGTGGTAATTGGGCTGAAACGCTGTTAACGACGTCTCTTTCGCCGTTCGTATGGAGAGAGTTAAATCACTGAATAGCTCTTCATTAATTGTGTATGATCCAACAGAATGATACCGTAATTCTTTGTAGCAGGGACAAATACAAATAAAATGTACTTCATTTTCTATTTGATCTTTGCAAAACTACATAAAACCCTTGATGTATTGTCTTGAACAAATCGAAAAGCCTTTGCGTTGAGGGGAAGAACACCCATGCCGAGTTTTGCGATCATATCTCTAAAAAGGTGTTATTCTAATATTATCTATGTAAGGTTCAGGGAAGAAATTTGACTTGAAAGTTGAATACAGCGAAAATCTCTCGCTAGAGTTAATTGCTGTTGTCCAGTCGCCACTAAAGTTTGCAACGAGTCAATCTCTTAATAACCAGAGGAAAAATCGTTCATTCCCAACACCTTTATTCGGCCAGACAAAACCAGAACCATATTTCTGGAGTATGTCCCTGAGTTTCGATGCCCTGCACAATTTTCCGTTTTCCTCCATATTACCTTGCATTAGATAGGCTTGTTTGGGTAGTCTCCTAATATTCATGTGTTATGATTTTAACCAGTACTTTCCTGCTCTCGTGCATGAACTTACGTGTAACGGATATTTACCCAGCTCTCCATATACACATTTATTTGGTGTCTTTGCTGAAACATTTAAGAATTTTTTACATGCCTGGGTTTATGCCTTTTCAATTGAGTCTATTGCCTCTAGAACCCAAATTTCTGACCCGTACAATAGAATCGGCTGAACCTGGGCATAAAAAAAATTTGGAAGAAAGATTGCCTCGTCATCTCATTAAAATTTCGGAGAACACGGGCACAGTCATATACAGATTTTTTTTTCCTTTCGTTACGAGGGACCGCACTCCTTGTACATTACTTAAGATTGTCGTGAACGTGTATCCTAGTTAAGTGTAACTCTTACCCACTTCTAGATCGGCACCACCCAAGAACCATTTCTCATTTTTCTCTAGGTAACCCCCCTTTCTGAATACCATAACTTTAGATTTTTCTGCGTTTATTTTCAAAAACCTTTCTTTACATAATGCACTAAGATGGTTTAACTGGTTTTGCAGACCCCAGGGTGCCCTTGATATGAGAGCTAAATCATCTGCGAACAATAAGAGGAACAGATCGATCAGACCTGGCTGAAGTTGTATTCCGTGTTTTCCTACCTCTTCTAGAGCTACGGCTATTTCATTTATGAACAAGGAGAAAAATGTAGGACTCAAAATGCACCCCTACTTAACGCCTAAAGGACAACCAAAAAGATCAGTCAGTTCCTCATTGACACGAATACATGATGAAACTGAAGAATTCATAGCTCTTAAAGCAATAAAAATGGGCCAGATAATCCTGCTCTCAATAAAGTTGCAAACAAGGAAGCATGATGGACTGAATCGAAAGCCTTTCTCAGATCTATGAAAGCTACATACATTTTTTTTCGCCTTTTCTGCTGAAACATTTCTCTACAATAGATAATAAGGTGTAGATATGATCAATCGTTGAATATGATCTTCTGAAGCCTACCTGCTCTTCAACAACTTTTCCATTGTCATCCATCCATTTAGTAAGTCTTCTTTTAAGTATACTCGTATAAATTTTACTGACCACACTTAACAAGGAAATTCCTTATAATTATCAGGTAAATCTGGATTGTCTTTCTTAAAAATGGGTATGATTATGGAGTAACTCCGTTGTTCTGGGAATTCACCATTACTGAAAATCTGATTGAAAAGACGACACAAGAAAGGGGCAGATTTTGTTGCTACAGCTTTAAGCATTTCGGCAGTTCCACCATCATAATCACATGCTTTTCCGTTTTTGAGCCCAGCTATGGCTTGATTTACGTGTTTTTTTGTGTGTGTTTTTTTTTTTTGTTTTTTTGTTTTTTTTGTTTTGTTTTGTTTTTTTGCTGCCCCATCATCTGCACCGTTTCGGTGGCATTACTCCCACGCCGCTTATTTAGATTCCCCCATACCCGGCCACACCCGGGTTCGTCCGTCGGAGTTCTAGCGTCGGCAGTCCACAGGGAACCATCGATGTTAGGTCGCCAGGAGGCCACACACCAGAGGAGACCCTGCACTGCTGCTGAGTCACTTCGGTGGTGTTCAGAGGTGCCTGTTCTGTTTTTTAACGTACTTAGGACACCACCTACTAAGCCCCCTACTAACGACAATAATGGCTTAGTCGGGAACCAGACTGAGTAAGCGTCCCTCCCAGAGTGGAGACCGCCACCACGTCCCTCAAACAACAGCCCCCCATGAATCTGCCGACACTGAAGACATTGACAGGACTCACCCCAAGCACGGAAGTGGAGGGGTATCGAAACTGAGGTCACCATGAGAGCAGGGCATGAAAGGCCACAGACTTTGAGACTATTTTGTTTATATTGACGACAATGAAGGAGGAGGAGGAGGACGATGATGATTACAGTGTTGCTATGGAGGTCCATTTTGGTTTGGGACTGCGTGACAAAGCTGTACTCTACGCTTCCTGTCATAATGATATCCCGGCGTTAACCAGGCCCGACAGATACAGACACTTGCAGTGATGGTCAGGTAATTAGAGCAACACACCCAAAGACGCATCCTTGAAGTGGATGACACTCGACTGTGTGGTCCCAGTCTCCCCATTTAAGCCCACAGCACACTCAACTCTGGGTAGGAGCCGGCCACAGGCCGAAAAACCCACCTCTGCTGGGATTCGAACCCGCGTCCTCCCAGCCGTCAGTCCGCGACGCTAACCACTTCGCCACAACGGCTGGTGCTTGATTGACTTCTTCCTCTGAAATTGGAATGTTTAATTCTTCAGCTATATCATGATCCACTACACTATCATACTCTGCTTCATTATTTTCCACCTCTTCTGTCCTGAACACAGATTTTAAATGCTGATACCACTGATCTAAAGTTATCTTTTCACTCGTTTTCTGTTTACCTCTACACATATTCTTTCTCACCTCTGACCAAAATGATTTAGCATCGTGAATAGAATTGTTTAGTCTTTGCGCTTTTTCTTTTTTATACGAACTTTTCTTTGCCAGAATTATTTGTCGGTTTTCCTTTCTTGCCTTTACAAAGGCCAGCCGTTTATCTTTTATAGTTATGTTTTCATCACATCGATCATAATTTCCTATGTCTATATCCCTTTGTGTATTACTTTGGCATACATTTCAACCGTATGTTTTCTTTGATTTTGTGAATGTGCCAAAAATTTTACGTGTTTTTTGCTTTGCTTCTTTGCGCTCTTTATCAAACCAAGGGGCTTCTTTTTTTCTTTTTTTTTCATAAACAGAATCAATCCTAAATTGTTTTTCATACAACTGGCGGCATTAAGACGGCAGTCAACAAATGACAAAGCTGACTCAGTATCTCTCTCAATCTCATCGAAAGATTGGCAAAGGTCCGCTTCTGACTGTGGAGAAGAGAAGTTAGCGAAGAACTGACCTTCCTTCTCCGTTGTCCAGCACAGCTTTTCTCTCCAGATACCTTGCCTACCTTTCCTACTACCCATACTTACATTAGTGTTATCATTGCCAAGCGTAACTGAAATTGGTAAATGGGTAGAATCAACCCTATCGATTATATCTCAAAGGATAAAACCAAATCAAGCAAATCATTTGACTTAACAAAGTAATCGATGACACTACATCCCGTACTACAGATATATGTACACCCACCATCAAAACCTTTATCACATATTCCGTTGATAACAGAGCACTGGAACATGCTACATAATCAATCAGTTGTGCTCCAAACATATTCACTGTTAAGTCTTGTGAGCTTCGTGTCACATACACTTCATCTTCTTGACAGTGGGTCAAATCTACTTCAGCCAAACCATTCAGACTAGTTGTTTGTGCGTTTAGATCACCACAAATGAATACGTAGAAATCTTCATATGTTTCATACAGAGTGTTGACACAGGGTTCCAGAGGTTCAATTCCGAGAAAGCAATAAAGGAGAAAGAAAGAAAGAATTCTGGCTCACCGCCAACCACACAGTAGGGAGAGAGGGAAAAGTTAAAAGAAAGAAAATGGGAAAGAAATATAATGGAAAGGAAGAAACTAAGACAAGAGCCAAAGAAAGAAAAAAATGAGAAAGAACGAAAGAATGTAAAACGAAAGAAAAAATGATTTAACTAAGTAAACAAAGAAGTCAAGACAACAGACATATATACATATATATATATATATATATATAATCATAGAGAGAGAGAAGGGGAGGGGAGTACAACAGTATGCATTGAAATACATACCTTTCGTTTTTTCTGCGCTGAGAGAGTTTCAGAAGTTAAACCACGTCATGAAATTATACAATTCTTTCAAAAGAAAACACAAATGTCTTGATACACTTTGGTGCCACTATTACACGTATCAAAAGAAAATAATGCAGCAGAATTTAAACAAGACGGAGACTGCTCAAACAACAAGATCTTGGTGTTAAAACAAGCAGATTTCGTCACGCATCGGCTACACTAAAGTCTACTGTTTTGGAAAAGAAGGTGGAGATTTCGGGAAGGCTGAAGGCGTCTAGGGGTATGGAACGGTAGTTTGTGACTTGGAGTAGTAGGGGAATGTGAATTTAGTAGAGGAGTGGATGGGGGTGGGCTGGGGTAGGTGGTAGATTAAGAGTTTGGGAAGAATAAGGGGAGTTAGTGGGGGTTAGGCGGTAGAGGAAGAAATTAGGGGGGAAGGGGAGTATTCTTCTTCTTCTTCGTTCGTAGGCTGCAATTCCTACGTTCACTCGTATGTACACGAGTGGACTTTTTTTTTTTTTTTACGTGTATGATAGTTTTTACCCTGCCATGTTGGCAGCCATACTTAGTTTTCGGGGGTGAAGGGAGTATAATTATCAAGGGTTTGCTGGGTTATGTCGGATTTTCTTTTATTGGGGGTCGTAGTGCTAGGGTTAGATGGATTTCTAGGGGATAGAATGTGTGGGCAGGGGACAGACATCTGTCTAAAATTATTCTTGCTGGGGATCTTGACAGTGTATCCGCATGACTGCTTCATCTGTTCGGTGTGCTCGTGCTACAAAGTCCGTGTTTCACAGCCATTGAGCAGATGTGTGAGGAATTCAGCACTGTTTTGCATCCCTTTACCAACCCTTCACCAACACACACATGCGCACGCGCGCGCGCACACACACACACACACACACACTCTCTCTCTCTATATATATATATATATTTACCCAGGCCACATTGTCAACATACGTTCTTTATATTTTTTTTCTTTTGAATACAAGAATCACTCATAGAGAAATAATGCCGAAACTGATTTTTTAAACGTCAACACATATTCTCTCTCTCTCTCTCTCTCTCTCTCTCTCTCTCTCTCTCTGTAGTTTGTGTGTAATATTATCAGGTTTCATGGAAGCAAATTTCTTTACTGGACACATGGAACTGTACTATTAGTCATTGCAAATGACAAAATACGACAAACAAAATAACAGACAATAATGATGAAGTGATAGTCTATGAAAAGTTGCCCAAAGCCAGAATCTGATAACATGTGAGACAGAGCTCTACCATGATACAACATTACAACGCACACGTACCAGTTGTCCAAAGTGCAACGAAATGGTCAAGTAGTTTCCGAACAAAGCCGAAAATGATACGCGACATTTGGAAGATTTAAATTCTTACCCTTGTGTGTGTGTGTGTGTGTTTGTGTGTGTGTGTGTGTGTGTGTGTGTCTGAGTGTCTGTGTGTCCGTGTATGTGTCTGTGTGTTAACTGCTCTCTATAACTGTAACTGCCTCAAGTATGTTTTATTTCAAAAGCTGTAGTTAGCACAGATTAGCTGCTAATTGTTTTGGTTACATCTCATGTCGCCCAACTTGAGGGAAAAAAACCAACAACAATATCATAAATCCTTCAAACAGCAAGTTTTACATTAGACATTTTGAGGCAGAAGGGGTGAAATACAACGCAAAACACAATTAATGCATTTCCCAACAAAATATCACCACGGAAAACGATCGTGCCCTGTGCACCGATCGACCAGTGCACGCTATGCAGCCTGCGCGGGGAGATAGGCTACCCGTCTGAATTCAACCCCGTGGCTGCACTTTGGTGTCTACTCTTCCCAAGTCTGGCCGAAGCCCGCCACGCCAGGAGACAGATGAGCCAGCAGGCAGGATCAGACAGGCTGTGAGAGCCGATGGAGTCCTCCTGAAGTGATGGGAAAGGAATAATCCCGGGCGCTCTGAGATGGGGAAGCAATTTGCTGCGGCCAGAGGGCCCGGTGGGTGCTGAGCGGCGCGATAGGAGATGGCCAACGTCAGATATTCATGGCCTGTCATCGATCGTTCGGTGCAGCCATTATTGGCCGGGCCCATATTTTCGCCGTTTGTTTTATGTGGGTGGTCCTCGTTTCTTTATGTTGCTGGGTTTCCCTACTTTACTGTTTCTGGGCTCTGTGAGTGTGTCCTTGTTTGACTCATTAAATCATAATCATTGATAGTCAGTGATTAGATATGAATAATAACACAATAACAACAACAACAACGATAATGATGATGATGATGATGATAACAATAATAATGATGAAGAAGATGATAATAGAAAAATAGTGATAACAATGATGATGGTGATGATGATAACAATATCAATAATGATAATAAGACAATGAAACTGATGATTGCTATTGATGGTATCCTTTAACAAGGTAACTGTTCAATCTTATTCAGGTCAAACAAAACGGAGTGTAATGAGTATCTACAGCCTTTGGGCTGGTTCGCCTTTGGGAACAATCCCAGTGTCCTAAAACCGTCTTGGCCGAGAAAGAAGGGATGTGATTAAATTTTGGGCAAGACCTTCTCCAGTATAATCAGCTCGTAGTCAGCCTCGCGGAGGTATCAGTAATGCCAGAGCTATCACGGAGTTTCTGTTGCAAACACAGCAATGTACATCCATGGTATCCAGGAAACAACACAGGTAACAGGCACATCCATGTACAGAAATAATCAACTGCTATAGACTGTATACCATACACATCAGGTATCTCGTTAACAGGTTTAAAACTGAAATCAGTCACGTGAACAAAAACCCGCATCAACCGAGTGAGGGGAGCTGTGATGTTAGCCCGGAAAATTATGCACTAACTGATTTGCCCAGAGAGCTAGCACGCACACTCTCTGAGTCTGGGGAGTCGCCCTCTCATGGGGCAGAATCAAATTCTAGTGCAGATAGTCAGAACAAGTGCCTCCTCTGATGTCCTGATGGTCTTAGTTGGACACGACATTCATACGTACATACATACAAATACATATAAATTATATATATATATATATGTGTGTGTGTGTGTGTGTGTGTGTGTGAAAGAGACAAAGAAAGAGAGAAAGAGAGAAGTGTACGTGCATATGTATGTATGTATGTATGTATGTAGTATGTATGTAGATTTGAGTATTGTGATGCGTGCATGGAGAATATAAACGTGTGTGTGTGTGTGTGTGTTATTTGATACTAACGGGCGGGAATTTTAGGCAAAAAGCTGGTCATTATCAGTACTTGTAAGGTGTACGCATGCACGCAAACAATTCGAAACAATGCAAAATTGCTAAGCATAGACAGCTAGGAGAGAGAACGAACGAACGAAAATTTATTTTACGAGGGTAAAGGAGTAAGCACAAAGTACTTGTTTACATCCAGCCCTCTGGGCAAGAATGAAAAAAAAAAAAAAAAGAAGAAGAAGCGAGAGTCAATTCACAACACCAACGTCAAAATTGCACAAGCATTAAAAATAGCAAGTAGTATAAGAAATTTATGCAGAGAGAGAGAGAGAGAGAGAGACGGAAAGCCAGACACAAAGAGAGACACAAAAGATGGATGGATCAAGACTAAGTGTTGATTGCACAAAATACCTTCATCAATTAAGACAACAGCTACGCGATAAGTCGCTTCAGAAATCTGATTCAGACTGAGAGGGAGATAGAAGCAGAGAGAGACAGACAGGGAGAGACAGCGACAGCTACAGGTAGACAGAAAGACGTGGATACAAAGACAGCGCGACACAAATAGAGACAGAGAGAAGAAGAGGCAGACATGGAAAGAGAACGAAGGAGCCGGGAAGGGCGCGTGGAGACAGAGAGGCGCGAAGAAGAACTGGAGATTCAAGCCACTGAAAGAGTTGAACATGACAGCAGTCAATCCAACACAAGAAATGAACTAAAAACCGTGATGTCCGAGAGAGAGAGAGAGTGTGTGTGTGTGTGTGGGGGGGGGGGATGAAGGAGAAGAAGATGAAGAAGAAGAAGGAAAAATAAGAAAAAGGAAAAATGAGAAGAAAAGGGAGAGAGAGAAAGAAAGAAATTGAAGTAAGAAGAAGAAGAAAGAACAACAGTTGTTATACTACACTCTATACAAAAGCAAAGAGGAACTCGGGTGAAATGTCGGACAGACAGACGAAAGCGTGATGAGGCAACGCAAATTTAAACACAGTCCTCCGCCGTTCATAGGCGGATCATTACAGGACTGGGCCTGAGGGTCAGACGTAACACACTTAACGGGCGTCGCAAAATCCCCGACTTGGAATGATTTAGATTAGGCTATCACATTTTATAATTGAACAGTCTCAAAAATTGGTTTTCTGGAGCATGGTTTTTGTGTCTTGCTTTGAACAGAGGTCTTATTTCAGTTTGACGAAAAACGATCATTTTAATCCACATGAATAGAAAAAAAATGAGTTTAAGCACTGACATACACACAAATAAATCAATAAATCGATAGATAGTTAACTAACTGACTGACTACCTCACTCGCTTGCTCACTCTCTAATGATGGCTTATGTGTAGGTAACGGAAGAAACAGGAAAACAACTGAGTTGACAATCTGATTCCAAATAAGCAAACATACTGTATGTGTATGTCTCTCTTACACACACATGCAAGCGCACACGTTTCACACACTCATACACACACGCACGCACGCGCGAACACACATACGCACACATGACCACATGAATGTACGTGCGTGCGCGTGCGCGTTTGTAACCAAAACCCAAGCATAAAACAGACAAGTAGGCATAATAATAAATATTAGTTTAAACAAGGACAGTTCAATCAATCAGTACGCATGCAACACAACTGAAATTTCGACTCGCTTGTGTAAACAAAGTGTCAATGTAGCAATGACACTAACAAAAATGCTATTCTTTTCTTCGAATGGTCTAAGTTTTGCTCCAAAATAACAACGCATGTTTCTGTCTTTGAACATGCTATGTAAGCTCCACATCATTTGTGTTTATTAAACCAAGCCTTTTCCATCACAGTCTTTTCTTCTTCATCTTCTTCTTCCTCTTCTCCTCCTCCTCCTTGCGTCAATCACAGTCTTTCTTCTTCTTCTTCTTCTGCTCCTCCTCCTCCTTCTCCTTGCGTACTCACCGACTCCCTAGCCCTAAACTTTCTGATGTCACCAACAGGGTTACTTCGAGTTCCGACTGTGCCAGCACGACAACCCGTTCAAGAACATCACCCAGAAATGCCTGGACCAGCATCTGCTGACCCTGGACAACACGGGCGAGAGACGCTACAAAGTCCCGGACGGACCCTACTCCGCCACCAAGGACATCTATCTCAAGCTGCGTCTCCCGGACGACGTCAAGTGCTCCGCCTGCGTGCTGCAGTGGAAGTACAACGCAGGCAACAGTTGGGGCACCAACCTTGACACTGGAGAAAGCTGCATTGGCTGCGGGCCTCAGGAGCAGTTCTACGCCTGCGCGGACGTCGCCATCGGCCGCGAGGAAGTGTCCGTTGGGGTGGCTCCGGACAAATACCCGTGGTACTTCCAGAAACCCGATTCGGAGTGGCATTACGGTATCGCCTACGTGTTCAGCAGCGGGGGTACAGGGGCGGTGATTTCCGGGTCTGCTGCACCTCGATGCGGGATGGGGGTGGTGGTGCTGGTGGGGGTTGTGGCTGTCGTGTTTGGTATGGGGCACTGAGGTGTGGGCGTGTTCTTCCGATGTTAGCGCTTTGTAGTTGTATATGTTATCATTATAATGATAATTATTATGATCATTATCATTATTATTGAAACTGACGAGGTGGGGATGTTTTGAGTATGATTTGAGTTTTATGTTATAATGTGATTATGGAAGCTGACGAGGTGGGGATGTTTTACTGTAACATTTTTGGTCAATGATAATCAAAATCATGCGCATGATTTCTTGTAGATGTTGAATACCTAAAACTAACATTTATAATGTTTAGAAAACTATTTTTGTATATAAGAGAAGAAAAAATGAGAAAAAGACGAGTGACGAGTGAATATCAAGCAGAAATAAGTTTGTGTTTATTACATAAATGCACATTGTTCCATTAAGACTGTTTCGTGTTTGTACAGTTGCGATTATTTCATGCAAATGCTGTATGAATTTGCTTAATTGCCAATCAATGTGTGTAAGACTGACATTTTCTTTGAATAGTTTCCATCTTCGTTAGTGGAGATTTTCTTAAGCTGTTGATTAATATAATTTGACTGATGACGATGACATAGGTGGCGTGAAACTTGAGCACAACTTCTCAGCCACAACAGAACAGGATCGGAGAGGTTGGTCAAAACATGTGGGAGGAAATGCGATGTTGTGTGGGAGACAAAGAGACAAATAAAACTGAACTAATAATTCTAAAGAAGCGAAATACTGCATTCGTCAGTATGATGTTTTGGGGTCCAGAGATTCAAGACGATCGCGATTTTAAACAAAAAACAGCAACAAACAGATAATCAAACGATTGAGTGGATCGAAACGTGGTGGTGGTGGTGGTGTGTCCATCGAGATCGATGATGACCATCGTTGTCATCCAGCTGGGGGATGGGGGGAGGGTGGTGGTGGGGTGGTGGGGAGGATGCTCATGAATCTATCTGTGTGTGTGATTGAGTGGATCGAAACGTAGAGTGGTCGAGAAGAGGTAAATAAATGTTCGCAAACTGGTAAAATAAAATGTAGTCGACGCGTATTTACCTTTCCGTCTCTTCCTCTTCACACATCCCACAACATCCCTCCACCCCGTCCTCTGTCTCTGTCTCTCTACTTGCCAATACATTGAGATATGTGTAAAACATGCACATGCGTGCGTGCGTGCGACAATAGTATGATTGAGCTCACGAGTGTTTAAGTGTGTGGGAGGTGAAGGGGTGCAGACACTGCTCAATTATATGAAAATAATTATAAATGCAAATAAATGTTGCTTGGAATATGGATGAGTACGCCCATATACATTGATGGAATAAAGGACCCGGAATAAACAAAGAAAATGACGACCATGATTTCCTCCCGCCAAAATAAAAGCATAATTCGGTATTCCCAGCGTGTTATAACAGGGATTGTTTTCTTTAAATCACATATAGACAGCCATGTATCAACCAGATTGATTATCCTCTATGTGTCTCTCTCTCTCTCTCTCTCTCTCTCTCTCTCCCCATACGCAATTTGTCAATCTGTTTAAAGCATTCAGACTGCGATCAACTCTGATGTCTTAAAACACTACAATAGTTTATTTCTTGATGACGTGATCGCGAGTTACGTGTTGCTTTTGTTATGTAATTGTTTTTACCCCTTCACGCGGGGCAATGGCCGATTGCCTACTTAATGAATAATGCGTATCCGCTTTATCTCTCTATCTGCGCGCGCGTGCACGCTGTGTGTGTGTGTGTGTGTGTGTGTGTGTGTGTGTGTGTGTGTGTGTGTGTATGTGTGTGTGTGTGTGTGTGTGTGTGACTTGACTTGACTTCATTTATTGTCATTAAATCCCGAAGGATTAATAGACATAACAAAAAACAAAAGGAACAAAAAAATAAACGGTCATCTAATTATAATACGCATGCACTGAAATACATAGTTGGCGAGTGTTTTTTGACAGTCATCGCAGGTGAATAAATCACTTGGTTTTAGGATATTGTTTTGTATTTTGCTAGTGATCACATTTAACTGATGATCATACTGCTGTACAGTTGTAATTAGAAGGTTTCGCAAATTATGAAATAGATACACTTATCTAAGAAATTTAATTCATCTTCAACAACTTCACATATAATATCACATAACCTCTCTTCTCTGGGAATGTTTGCATATCTTCCTCGTTCGATATTTAAATAATGTGCGCTTATTCTGAGTTGACAAAGAGCTTGTTTGTGAGCAAGATCGATTTTATCAGTTAGATAATTCTCAGTTTGATAATTTGTGTGTGTGTGTGTGTGTGTGTGTGTGTGTGTGTGTGTTGTGCGAGCGCGTGTGCGTGTTGTTGCTTCACTACGTTTATTTTCTTCTTCAGCTTCAGTCACTTTGTAAAAAGAGGACACTGGTTCGGGAATTCTTAATGGCAGGTAATTCATATGGCAGACTTACAACAACTAATAGTGCGGTCTCTCGATCTCATTCCATCATCTCTCTTTCAAAAGATTAACATTTGAGTTTTGTCAACGTAACCAAACTTATAAAAATACGAAGTCGAAGTCTTGCTTTCATTTTTCTTCTTCTTCTTCTTTTCAGAACCAGTAACACACGCCATCAAGTCGTAGCATAATCATAATTTCTGTTTGCTTAACGGAAGTTGATCACCTAAAACAACGACACAATAATGATAATAATGAGTATTTATGTGTCAGTCACAGTCTTTCACTCTGAGCGACTGTAATAAGTTGAACACAAGTAATAATAATTATTATTGTTAGCTCTCACCTTTTGATGTCAGATCGGACAGATTTTCCCCCTCTTTTTCTTCCTTACAGGTTACAGAAGAGTCCAATGGTATATTTTCCCCGTCAGGTTGTGCAGCGATGGCTCTATTAATGCATGATGTATGTGTTGTTGTTTGATGATAAATTTGCGTAATCAGTCTTGCTTTTCTTTCTTTTTTCTGTCTTCTTAGCAGCAGCAGAAGAAAAAAAAATCATGGAACTCTGCGCTTGCAGCTCTCAAGATACTGATTTTCCAAGACGTCCATCTTCACTTTTCTCGCCCTGTTAGACAAATTTTCATTTGGACGGAAAGTCGGTGATACGGTTAAAATTCACGCCCAGTTTCCATCATTTCAGGTGGTTTTTTTAACAGACTGGTGAAGGAATATACAGGCCGGCATCCCGACCGAGTTGCATTGTTGGTGTTTGACTTGTTTTACCAGGTGTAGTTCCTTTACAATCAGCTTGAAGTGAATTGACAATGAAGACGTTGAAAGTTGCCTGAAACAACTGGCATGTTTACTGCGAAAACAAAAATGTCAGGGTTATTTTTGTTGTTTTCGAGTCATTAAACCTCGTCCAGTGTAATTCACTTCGTGAGTTTTGACACCCATTAATTTTTTCTTCACCATTCGTCGGACTTGATTTACATTTCTTTGATTGTAAAACACCTCCAGGTTATTTAACCAAGACGCATCCAAGCTTTGGCAGTGGTGTTCTTGGGGTTTCTTTTCCTATTTCTATCCTTTGACCCATTCGGAAAAGACCCGGCGGAAGAACGCAGACGACACTTGAATTGTTTTTGTCACGTGACTAACACAGACCGTTGTGTGGTGTAGCCTATCTTGTGTGGGGATTGGCCTGTCAAAGATCGAAAGTGACGGTTTTCGAGCGGAACATAAAAATCCGTTGTGTGTGTGTGTGTGTGTGTGTGTGTGTGCTCCTCCCCCCCAAGACATTTGTTAAAGGTAAAAGTTGTGCGTGTCCTCGGGTCGACGTTCGTGTTCCAAAGAACGGAATGGTTATCATGTTTCGTAGCACATAGCATTTTGTCATTATATATATATATATATATATAATTTTATGGCTGATAGCGTACTGGGCTTTTGCGCGTGGGTCAGGCTCTCCACCCACGACCCCACTCTCCCCGGCCTCACCTCCCCTTCACAGCAACGGGCGTCGCAGCCCATTCCACCTACACACACCTTTTTTTTTTCTCTTAAAAAAAAAAAAAAAGTTTTTATATAAAGCACGTGCCGTGTAGTGTTTGCTGCCTCTTCGAAAACGAGACTTCGGAGTTTCGGTAAGGTTTTCATAATGATAATGCCCACATATAAAATACGTTTTTATGGTAAAAGTAAAAATGTGTGTGTGTGTGTATGTGTGCGCGCGCGCGCGCCTGCCTGTGTGTGTGTGGAGGGGTGTGTGCAAGTGAATGTGTGTGTGTGTGTGTTTTTTTTCTTTGTTTTAATATCTCTTCACAAGGTTAATTTTAGTCGGATGTATGGGGGATCGAGGGGAAGGGTGCGGGGGGTGGGGGGTGGGGGGACGACCCCATCCCATCCCACTGTCATCAGCTTTTGTGTCAGTTTCGTTTTCATTTTGCCTATTCAGTTCGAACAATCGTTAGATACTTTTTTTCCCATGTGGGTAAAATTTGGGTTATATGTATATGATTATTGGTCAAACTCTGTTAAAACTGCTTATATACACTCATGCATGCACACGCACATACATGCACGTACCCTGCACCTGCATTTTTATGCATTACTACATATAATTTGTACACATTTTGTATCTTGTTTCCGGCTGTTTTTTGCCGTTCATTCCTGTCTTGTCAATGGCAAATAAAATACTTTGTATTCTTTTAATAATATGACATGTTGGAAACTGTAAGTCATTTTGTGCATGTAATATTAGTATATGCATGTAAATGCACCATATAGTCTTTGATAATTGTGCTCTGTTATTCAGTTTTCAAACCATTCTTTTTCACCCTCTTTGATTTGGATTGTTAGCATCCTAAGCCCTTGTGTTAAAGAGATGGGGGCACCTGACGAATACCAATACTAACAATATGTATGTTTTTTGGTTGTTTTTCTTCTTTTTTTTCCAAAAAAGTGTTGCTCATAGGTGTAAGTTTCTTGAATTGTTAAAAGCGCTATCTTTTGTTATGTTTGGTCAATTGCTGTGATTCAACATCGTTTTTACTTGGTTCATGATTGAAGAATTTTTATCGGAAAAAATGTTTTTGCAGCCGTTAGTGTATTGATGTGTGTGTGTGTGTGTGGGGGGGGGGGGGGGGGGGGGGGGCGAGAGAGATGTGGCGACCTGCCACATCCACATTTACCTATCAACACACACAGACTCTTAGTTTTTGTTGTTGGGAATACCCATTCTTGGCCAGGACACATTCGGCTGGGAACAGAGGAGGACACTGTTTAGTGTGTGTGTGTGTGGTGAGCACACACAAGGAATCAAACTCACAACTTTTAAGTATGTAAGTTCAACACTAACACTTGGCAACAGCTGATGAAAAATACCAGCTACATATCGAAAGGAAAAAATCTGAGTGATGCTTGTTGGATGTGTATTTACTACTTCTACTGCTTTGTGTCCATCTGCTTGGGACCAATAGACTTTTCATCCAACTGTGTTCACTATGCACAGCCTACAAATCATTTTTGACACTAAATTCTCAAAATGCATGCATGCAGAACACAGGTACATTTCATTTCTCTCTAGAGTCAATCACAATGAACATGGAGCCAAAACCTGGTGAAGACCTGAAATGAAATGAAATGTTTACAAATACCAGTGCCCGTTCTGGTTCAGCGCATGCTGAGGTCCTACTGGAGCTTTCTCACAAAATCCGTCTGAGACAGCACCACCTTAAAAGTGGAGACTGCCAAATACAACCCCTATGAAACCTTTATGGAGACTTTGACATAAACTGCCACAGACCTGGATGCGGAGAGAAAGTTGCAACGAAAGGTATATGAGCAAAGTATGAAAGACTACAATGGGGATAATAATCGTGCACTCTACTTCTTTCCTATTATATGCCATTGCACACAACTACATCAACCAAACCGAAGAGAAAAAACAGGAAATCCAAGCACTATTCATAATGCTTTGTAAAGTTGACATATATTTTGTCACTGCTGCATATAACCCTCCTATCATCCAAGGCCATATCAGGGCTGAGACACATAGCTTATCCAAGTCCTCCCATATGAGCTCATGGCACATTCAACTGTTGGTCATAACCAGTACGAACTGCTAATTCACCCAAAAAATTAATAATATATAAACTACTAATGATTTTGAACCCACAGTCACCATGTCTCTAGTCTGTGGAGCTCTCTCTGTCTCTCTCTCTCTCTCTCTATATATATATATATATGAAATGTCTGTCCACTTGGAGGATTTTCTTTTAAAAGCAGGTTTACACACACACAGAGTTTGCTGAAAAAATATATTTTATTTTCAAACATGGTGTTCTACAAAACAGCAGCAATGAAACATTTACAACAGATGTATTATTTTCAAAGGAAAACGAGACAATGGACATCCAGTGTTTTATGGTTTGTGTGAGAGCAGGTATGTGCGCCTGTGCCTGCTTGTGTGTGTGTGTGTGTGTGTGTGTGTGTGTGTGTGGTGTGTCTGTGTGTACTTCTCATCTTTTAATCTGTGTGACCCTCATGAGCATGTGAAATGAGCACACAGGCTGAATCAAATGGTTCTGTGAACTAAATGTTTTTTGAACTTTTGAACCGAAATGTGTGGGACAATGTCCAGGGGTAGAATATTTAGAAATAAATATGAAATTAAGCAGTGTCTTTTTCTTATTACTATACATTCCCATACAATGTGCTACATAAAATAACCTGACAAAATCATAAGATATGAAGGAATGAACAAACGGCCTGAAACCTGTGGGGTTTATGAGTGAAAAATCTTCATGACATCATTCTTGTAAAAGTCATCTTGGGGGTTGGACTGGAATGTTTTAAAGCTGTTCTAGTTGAGAGACAAACACTGGATAAATTTTTTCACACACTGTCATCTTGAACATTCCCCCCTACCCCCTCCAACAGTCAACTGTCGAAATTCACGACAAAAATCATTATAATCCCATGTGTACATTCGCACTGTCATGTGTCAATGACATACTGACAGTTATAACACATTATAGCTGAAATAGCAATCAGCTATCACTCACAAAATGTAGGTTTTGGTCAAACATATTCAATTCAATGTTCAATGCTAAACATTACAAACACGGAGATACAGACAAAGAGAAAGAACTGTTAAGCAGATTACTTTCAAATTTAAGCAGATATTAGCCACTGCTAAACTGAAAAGACTTACTTTACCTTTACCCATTTTCTCAAACAGTGCCAGATATAAACAAGGTCCAACTGCCACTTCACAAGTACGTGCTAAACCACTGATGGTTCTAGTCTAAGCTGCAGCAGCGAGAAACCGACATTTTATGGTCATGTATATATTTTTAATGGTCACCTTTATATAAAATGCACTGGGGTAAAAGAAAAATAAATGGGGGGAAAAGCACTGGAGAAAACCCAGAGTAAACACACTGTCAAAAAATCTCACACGTCACAGCTCCCATCGCCTGAATAAAGTTTTACATGATGTCGTCTCCTTCCTCACAAATGACCCAGACGTCAACTCTTTCCTCCAGCTTTATCAGTGATGATGATTTAAGCACCAAGTTGATGACACACTATTGTTAAATTGTATTCAGAACTCCAAATCTGTGGATAACATCTCCCACGTTCAGGACAATTCATTACAACAGACAGCAACACATGTACAGTAAGGCAAACACAGGTTTCTATCAGAAATCCATTCTGTTAACATCTTGTATCATGGATGGACACACCCTGGTTATCCTTCCCTCCTCCATAAACTGCTGCCTAAACTGTGTGTCAGTAACAGCAACCAGGGAACAACAAAATGTGGTAACACAAAGATGATGACAAATAAAACAGCTTCAATAATTAGCATAAATCAGGATAACCATACAACAAATTAATACCTACAAATATCTGCAGAAAAAAACAGTCCCACTACATATGTTTTTAATGTACAGTACACAAAGTAGAACTACAAGCAGTATTTATATAAAATATATTTTCAAACTCAATACACTCTGATATTGTTCACAGCCAATGGAACATTCCATTCAGAAACAGATTCTCCTCCCTAAGACTTCCAAGTTAAACAGAAAAAAAAGACAAACTGTAATAACCCATACGCGTTGAAAAAAAAACAAACTGTAACAAAACAAAATCCAACTTTAAAACTAGCAAAGTCCTCAAAAAGAAAACAATCAAGGGATACACATCTATATTCCAGTACAAAAAAAAAGAAGAAAAATAAGAGAAGAAAAACAATAACCTATTCTAACATGTTTAAATCTGAATGAGACAAAACGTTTCTTATGGAACACGATACTGCAGTCTCCCACCTGAACACCCTCCTCAACTTTGAACTACTAAGCATGAATACATCACATATCTCAATATTCATCCTAAAATAATGAAATCAATATAAAACTTTATGATCTAAGTCAGATGGGTGGGGTGCATATGGGAGTCATGGAAATCACATCAGGTTGGTTTCGATGCGGTACTCCTCTTCACCAATGGATGCTGGGGGACTCTCAGAGCGTGGGGGAGCAGGTGGACTCTCAGAGCGCGGTGGAGCAGGTGGACTCTCAGAGCGCGGGGGACTGGGGGAGTCCCCAAAGCCCCGGAACTCCACATCAATTTCATCTTCTGCTGATGTCTCTGGTGCTCCTAAAAGATAATTTTTTTTTTAAACACATACACTCGATTAAACAGTATCCATTACCACTGACATAACAAAATAATCATGACGAAAGTATCTGGAAATTAAGCAATCCATTACATTAAAAGATAAGAAGTAAAATGTACAGCGGCATAAAAATTAGAAACAGACTGCAGTTTGTGAAGAAAAAAAAAGGAAGAATCAAGCATGTTTGTTTACTGACTTGAAACTTTGATGGGACTGATTAGAGTGGATCCAGGTTTGACAGTCTCTTCCATATCTCACACTCCCAACTCAGTCTTTCACCAACTTTGAACATGTTAGCCCATTAAAAAGACGGCCCAAAATAGATGTAAAAGACTTTGAATACAAGCAAGGCAACAAGTTATGGCAGAAAGAACTGTGAGACATTTTGGAATGCACAGAAAAAAAAGAATATGCTACTTTAAAAGATAAAGCTCTGGAGCTTTAAACCACAGGATGAGTTAAGTCAGTTTACACACACAACAAAAAAACACCACAAATAACTGAAGGACAATGTGGAGCAGTTAAAAAGGGAAAAATATAGTTCTTTGGAGTCAGTCTGATGAGATGACACTACACCAATGGGTAAAACAAGGAGTGACACATTTTCAAATCATGTGACATATCTATTTACTGACAGACAGACTACACACTGGGTGAACAGAGGTGATTGTAGCAGCGGCATCGGTGTCAGGCAAAAGGGAGCACAGGCCAATATCCTTATGTACTTACTTACTTACTGCACATTATGCCCTTTGGCATACTTAGCAGCGATTAAGAACCACCACTTGTCTGTTTCAGACCAGAATGGTAACCCAGGTGCGCATCACGGTCTTAAGTTCAAAGACCATGTTCAACGTGCGTTAATTTGTAACTAAAACCAGTAGGCATCAACATATTACAGTGATGCCATTACTTACGTGTGTCGGGGCTCTCATCCTCAGGAATCACCTCAGTCTCAATCACAGTTTCTATCAAAGGCTCAGGTTCTGGCGGGGGGAGGTCAGTGTCGGGCATGAACACCACCTCAGGCTCAGAAGTGAAGAAGTCCTGTGGCGGAGGCTGCATCGCCTGCTGTGTAACATGGGCAGTTCGCAACTCAGAACATATTCATTCAAGGAACAAGATTTTAATCTACATCCATTACAAAGAGTGTGTTGTATTCAAGCTGCAAATGAACATCCCATGGTGTCTGAATGATGACAGGTGCATCAATTTTAATGTGGACTTTAACTTTTCTAATCGCTGTGCCAGAACCGATGCACGCTGTTTGTAATGTCTTGGAACATCTATTGTCAGCTGTTTAGTCTTCACTCCAAATGAACTTCAACAGCTGCATGTTAATGGCCGGACTTCTGATTTCTAAGACCGAACAAACAACCTCTGGGTTAAAACAAAAAAGTATAACCAAAAGAAAAAATAAGACTTTGCATTTCTACATCTATCTACATTATATATATAATATATATATTAGCAGTCTTATTATGTCTTAGAATATTTTCATTGCATACAGCTTCTGGGGTACCCTGAAACCTAAGGAAACTACTCAAACGAAATTTTCAAAAATCATATGCTGTGCGTATTTCCGAAGACCCCCTTCTCTCATCTTCTATACTCAACCCCGCTGCTAATCCACTCCAATGCATGTATACAGATGTATACTGTCACTACAACAAAGAGGTCACAAATGTGCTACTCATAGCATTACAAATAACGGTTAATAAAAAAAAGAAAAGAAAAGAAAAGTCACTCACTGGCACTTCCTCGCTCATGACAGGCTCGGTGATGATGAAAGGCACCGGCTCCTCAGGCGGCTGTGGCTCTGGCACCTCGTCCGGCACTGGCACCATGACAGGGACGATGGGGGCAGCCACAAACTCGGGGGCCGGCTTTGGCTTCTGCACCACAGCATACGGAGCTTCCTCCTCTGGCTGAAAGGCGCGGTTGTCGTAGACCGGGTTCACGTTGGTCCCCACTTCTGGGGCAGGCTGCAAGATCCAATCACTCTGAACAGCACTGGTTAACGTGACCATATTTTTTTTGACAGTTATAGCTGTTTAAAGCTGTTAAAATTATGGTATTCACACACACATGCACGCACAAATGCGCGCGCGCGCACACACACACACACACACACACACACAATTTCAATCCTACAAAAATTTCCCTTTGTTAGAATACCAAACAAACAAAATAACTCATTTTCTACAAAATTATACTTTTGTTTTCTGTTGCTTTTTTCATAACAAGGTGAAACCAATAGGAATTATTAAATACAAATAACTTATCACAAACACAAATCTTTACAAACTCTATCACAACAAAATCTGTCATCAGCTTTCAATCTCATCTGAAGTCTTTCTTTAGAAGGAATAAGGGTGGTTCTTTTCACATCAAAAGGAAGGGTTTATTCTTATGCTACAATTGATGTTAGTGTGCCTGCAAGATGTTAGATCATGTTTAGTGAAACTTTGGTGGGTTTTTTGTTGTTGTTGTTGTTGTTGGTTTTGTTTTTGTTTTTTTGTTGTTGTTGTTTTTGTGTGTGTGTGTGTGTGTGTGTGTGTGTGTGTGTGTGTGTGTGTCTGTGTGTGTGTGTGTGTGTGTGTGTGCATTCATGCATACATGTGTGCACATTCAAATGTATTTGCATACAAACAAGCATCAAAATGTACATCTGGTCATAAATCAAGTGCTTGTACAAATATCCGTAATTATATTATTGATTTGATTAAAAATGATACCTTAAGTTTCAAATGTACATATAAATCAGAAGTACAAGGACAGCAACATATTACAAGCAAGAAATGAGCACCTCTTATGCCCATCGCACACGGGGCGTCAAAGCAGCAAGTTTCACGCGACAAGCAGCAAAAACGTGCGAGGTATTCAGGCAGCAAGAGTCGCGCGGCCACGCAGCAAGATCGCTGTTGCCGCGTGTCAAATTCCTCGATAGAACTTGTCCTATTTCCCCGCGACAAAAGCGACGGACGTGCGTGGAGCAACCAATCACGAGACCCGCTTGTTTCATGTGAGACAAAATGGCTGACATCATTTGGACTCGATTCACTCGTTTGACGTTGCTCAATTAATCATGAAAGCAAAGTGTTTTGGAAGTAAACGGTTAGACTGTTTGGATGAAAAGATTGTCATTTACATCTGAACACATGTCTGTTTAAGAGTGATTTCTGTGAGTGCCCCAAAAATGTTGACTTACAACTTTGAACAGCAACTCACATGGTAATGTTTGTAATTCCTGCATGAGAATATTCAGAGAACGAAAGTATCTTGGACTGAAATTGTAAGGATAAATGGACTTCCAAATATCTTTTAGAGCTGTACACACTTCTTTATTTCCACACACACATCATGTGCAAGTACACACACACACACACACACACACACGCACGCACGCGCGCATGCACACAACCACCACCACACACAAAAACACAACTGAACACACACATACGCACACCGCATCACACACTCACACAAACAGTACTGAACACACACACACACACCATACCACACCACACAGAAAAACACTACTGAACTCTCACACAAACAGTACTGAACACACACACACATACACACACACCACACAAAAACACCACTGAACACTCACACAAACACACTACTGAACACTCACACCAATACTACTGAACACACACACCAATACTACTGAACACACACACACACACACACACACACACATACACGCTGTCATTCCTTCATTTACTCCTTCATCCACATGCTCACTGTGTGGACACTGAGAGCACATAAATAACAATAGACATAATAATACATGAATATGTAAAATTGAATATTTGAGTTCTGCAGTTTTGACAGTTCACTGATCCTGCAGTAACGTGCTGGGATAACCAACAAATCAACTGAAACAAATATTGATTGCAACCATAACTAATTTTTTTTTTAAAGTATTTTTAAAATTTTTACTGGAGTGCTATTTCACCAATAGTGATTACATATGTTGGTTGTAACTTGAATTGAAAGTTTGTAAACAGTCAAATTGCAAATATCATGCTGACAGCATCTAAGTGTGACTATTTCCCCATGAAATCACAAATATTGGCATGAAATTATGATCAAATGTTGGTGAACTACTGATTTTAGACAGCATCTTAACTTTCTTATCAATCATAATTATGATTTGATATTATTCTAACATAGCTTTTTATATCCATATTAGTTAATGTGCAATGCTGACCAGATATTACAATATTACAATATATCCCATACAGCAGTCAGTTGTTTGTAAGCAGACATACAGTATATGTTAAGCTGAGTAAAACAAAGTGTGAGATATATGTGGTAAACTGACTGCACGTTAGTGTGATTTTCAATTTATTTTCCCCCAAGTGAAACAAATACTGAATGCAGCATTATTTATTATGTGAAGCTTTTCTCGATACAATTTACAAATGTTGGCAGGAACCTAAATAAAATGTTTGTAAGCGGACAGAATACAAATATGGGATTTGTGCTGACTGTAGCTAAGTGTGACTCTATTTTCTCAAACAAATATTAATAGTATGATTAGTGTTTGGTAAACAACTGACTTCAGATAGCATTTTAACTTCACTTCCTGTCATAGATCTGATTTGATTGTCTTTTGACATAGCTTATCGTCCATCACAGGTCTGAGTGCAATCAAAGACATATCTGCCTGATTTCACCTCCAGCCCCCTACCTTCACCTAAAATAAACATTTCCCAGGAGTTTGTTCTTGCAATGTTTGCCAAATGACTTGTCAGTATGTATATCAGTGTTTTGATAACACTGTTTGATAACTTACACACCGTTGATTAATATCAGTGTGTTTTGATGTTTTCAGTTTAGTTGTAACTTGTGTTACTTCATATTGGAGAACTGTTAGTTCAACACAAATATATGCTTACATAATTGATTTCTCCTCCATGGTCTGAACGCAGTTTAATTTATGTTCTTTCTTTTCAATCATAGTTTGGAGCTGTAAAATGCTGGAATCTGACTGTATCTACAGAAATCACAGGCACAGTTTATTTTATGAAGCTGTGCCACTGATGTAGAGAAGAAAAGAACTGTCACAATTGCATGTACAGGATTCTCACACATCAACACTAATGTAAATGAAAGATGCAACAGCCTGAAATTGTAAGGATAACTGGATTTCCAAATATCTTTTAGAGCAATACACACTTCTACTTTATTTTCACCCACACATTATGAGCAAGTGCAAGCACACACACACACACACACCAAGCCACACACTCACACAAACACTACTGAACACACACACACATAACACCACCACCACCACCACCACACCACACACAAAAGCACAACTGAACACTCACACAAACACTACTGAACACTCACACACACACACTACTGAAAACACACACACACACACACACACATACAGAGTCATTCTTTCATTTTCTCCTTCATCCACATGCTCACTGTATACAAATATCATGGGATTAATGCAGACTGCAGATAAGTGTGACTATTTTCTCATCCAAATCACAAATATTAACAGTATGATTGGTGTTTGGTAAGCAACTGATTTTAGATAGCATTTTAACTTCCCTACCTATCATACTTATCTGCCTTATTTCAGCTTCAGCTGAAATAAACATTTCCCAGCAGTTTGTTCTTACAGAGTTTGCCAAATGACTTGTAATTATGTATATCATTGTTTTAATAACACTGTTTGATAACTTACACACCATTGTATAATATCAGTGTGTTTTGATGCTTTTTAATTGTAACTTGTGTTACTTCCTATTGAAGAACTGTTGGTTCAACACAAATACATGCTTACATAATTGGTCTGATTGCAATTGTAATTTCTTATCTTTCTTTTCAAACCATATAGTTTGGAACTGTAAAATGCTGGAATCTGATTGTATCTACAGTAATCACAGGCACAGTTTATTTTATGAAGCTGTGCCACTGATGTGGAGAAGAAAAGAACTGTCACAACTGCATGTACAGGATTCTCACACATCAACACTAATGTAAATGAAAGATGCAACAACCAGGTTTGGTTCCAATGTTAAATTTCTCTTAAACAAATTATTACATTTTCTTATATATAGTATATGCACACTTTCCGTATCTGATTGTAAACATCAACACATAGAGGACAACACACACACACACACACAGATATATATATATATATATATATATGTATGTATATATATAAATAGATAGATAGATATACTCACACATTCTCTCTCTCACTCTCCAGTCAAAAGATCAGTCTACCAACTCTCTCTCTCTCTTTATATATATATACATATATATATGTGTGTGTGTGTGTGTGTGTGTGTGTGTGTGTGTGTGTGTGTGTTTCTTTCTCTCTCTCTCTCTCTCTATATATATATATATATACATACATACATACATACATGTGTGTGTGTGTGTGTGTGTGTGTGTGTGTGTGTTTAAAACTAGATTTGTTTATTTGTGATTCTGCACACTATGGCTGTGTCTGGTCACCAAGACAGGAAAATACTGCAGCCAGTGTCTTTAGCATTCCATGTAATGTTTTTGTTATTTCCAGTGTGACAGCAAAAGAATCTTAAAATAAATACATGATTCCTTAAAAAAGATTAAATAAATGAACAATGACTGATCAAGTGATTGATTTTGCAATGAATATCAATATCATGCATGGAAAAGTGACTGAATAATAACTATTAAACAGATAAACTGGATAGGGTGTGCAATGAATAAATTCAAACAAATGTGGTGATGTGTTTGAAAAGACGTCAAAAGAAAATAAAGAAACAAACAGTATAAAACAACAAAGGCATGTTATATCTTTCTGTTGCCCCATTTCAAATGTAAAAAAAAATAAATAAAAAAATAAATAAAAAATAACAACACCATCACCAAAAACAACAACAAAAATCGAAGTTTTTTTGTTTTCTTCCTCGGAAAAAGTGGGGCGTATTTTCATTGCAAATGTCAACCATAATTTCCTCTTCAGTATCAATAATAAATTATCGTCAGGGCGACACTGACAGCACGTGACTTTCCAAATATGGAGCGTGATGCGTGATGCTTGGGGAGGTTTGTTGCGCGTGTGCGAGCGACATGCCTCGCGACAGGTTTCAAGCGTCCGCGCGACAATGAAGCGAGGCATCAAAAAACTGACGTGCGGCCGACGCTGACGCCCCGTGGGCGACGGGCCTTACACACCATCATGAAAAATGTTGAATGGAAATCCAATGTTAATACCATGGCAACTGAACAACACATGTACACACCAACATAAAACATTGACCTTTCACTGGAAGACCTATTCATGGTTCTCAATCTCCTCAATTCTGACTCAACCACATCAGGTATTGGCAGAAATATATCACCTCATCCATGTAAGTTGTTCAACAGCACAAACAATTAAATCACTCATTAATTACCTGTCCAGTGAGCATACACACAAGTCACTATCCAGTGAGCATACACGCAAGGTCACCTGTTCAGTGATCTTACACACAAGTCACCTGTCCAGTGAGCATACACCCATCACCTGTCCAGTGATAATACACACAAGGTCACCTGTCTAGTGAGCATACACCAATCACCTGTCCAGTGATCTTACACACAAGGTCACCTGTCCAGTGAGCATACATCCATCACCTGTCCAGTGATCTTACACACAAGGTCACCTGTCCAGTGAGCATACACACAAGGTCACCTGTCCAGTGAGCATACACACAAGGTCACCTGTCCAGTGAGCATACACACAAGGTCACCTGTTCAGTGAGCATACATCCATCACCTGTCCAGTGAGCATACATCCATCACCTGTCCAGTGAGCATACATCGGTCACCTGTCCAGTGAGCATACATCGGTCACCTGTCCAGTGAGCATACATCCATCACCTGTCCAGTGAGCATACATCGGTCACCTGTCCAGTGAGCATACATCCATCACCTGTCCAGTGATCATACACACAAGGTCACCTGTCCAGTGAGCATACATCGGTCACCTGTCCAGTGAGCATACATCGGTCACCTGTCCAGTGAGCATACATCCATCACCTGTCCAGTGATCTTACACACAAGGTCACCTGTCCAGTGAACATACATCCATCACCTGTCCAGTGAGCATACATCCATCACCTGTCCAGTGAGCATACACACAAGGTCACCTGTCCAGTGAGCATACACACAAGGTCACCTGTCCAGTGAGCATACATCCATCACCTGTCCAGTGATCTTACACACAAGGTCACCTGTCCAGTGAGCATACATCCATCACCTGTCCAGTGATCTTACACACAAGGTCACCTGTCCAGTGAGCATACATCCATCACCTGTCCAGTGAGCATACACACAAGGTCACCTGTCCAGTGAGCATACACAAAAGGTCACCTGTTTAGTGAGCATACAACCCCCACCAGTCCAGTGAGTATGCACATAAGATAACGTCTAGTGAGCATACACACAAGGTCACCTGTCCAGTGAGCATACACACAAGATCACCTGTCCAGTGAGCATACATGCAAGATCAAGAGTCAAGTTTGCAATCACACAAGGACACCTGTCCTCTGAGCACATACACATACAGCGGCAGTTCAGAGTGAGACCACAAGCAGCATTTTGTGCAGGTGAACAGTGAAATTAACAACACCCCTGTGTCCATCACACTGGGCAGGTGTGGTTTAGGAAAATAAAACAGGACTGGCTTTCTTACAATTCTGACACGTTCTATGGGCTGGCCCTTTCCTGTTTGACCAAAGAAAGCTGAAAAGGGATCCACAAACATAAAAATTCAATTTTCTCTTTCTTCATTCAAAGTTAAAACAATAAGGACAAACACACAATACAAAAGAAGGTAAATATCAAGAAAAACAGTTACCTGTGCCATATACACTGTCTGTGGCTCGACACCCACTGAGGATGAGAAAACACAACTGTAAGGTGATTTGATTTGAGTTTTAAAATGGAACATGTGACAGCGATACTGTAGGCTGACTGCATTCCACGCACATGCCCTCATACATACACTCTCTCTCTCTCACTCTACACACACACACTTACACACAAACACACACACACTTACACACAAACACACACACACTTACACACAAACAGGTATATATATATATATATATATATATATATATATATATATATATATATATATATATACTCATACCAAAATCTGCATTTCAGTTCTTTCAAAATAACAATATACTACTAAAGGGATAGATACATACAACACACTGGCACACTCTTTTCCTGTCATCTTCTTCCAGTGTAAGTGTGACAACAAACACAATACCAAATAAAAGCCTCACACAAATCACTGGGGCTAAGGCTGCCCCCCAACTTGTTCCATCTCATCTCACCTCAGTTTCAAAAAAATGACTGAAAAGCCTTCACCACCACTGGGACAAAGACAAAGGTATCTCCAATGCTCATGTTTGGCATCCAAATTCAGTTTAAGAACAGCCTGTATTCTGTTTAGAGGTAATGTGTTCTGCATACAGAACATGTCAAAGTTTTACGCAAAATTTAGGATCCAAGCTGAGACCTGCACCAAACATAAGATTTATCAATATTATGTCATCAGTCAGTATTCGTTTTCAGGAAAATGGGATGAAAACAAAGGGGCTTTAATAGATAAAACATATTCTGAAAACCAGTCTCATCATTTTTCTCACACCACATTCATTCCTCTTTCTTACCCTTATCCTTTCAAAATTGTTTACTCCTTAACCAATCAAATTCCCATACTGTGAATAACCTGTGAAGTTATCTGACTATGAATCTGTTCACTAAAGCCTCATGTTCTTGAATGTGTATCAATCTCTCTGGACTAATTGTTGCATTGTCAATGCTGATACTGACCTGCTCTCAGTTTCTTGACCTTCTTCTTCTTTCTGCAAGCAAGACAGGATACAAGATGCAGTGTTGGCACATGCAAAACAACATAACTGATTCATAGAAGTTAAAAAAAAAAAAATCACTTTAAAATCATATATACACATTCAAAAATGTATGTTTGAACACTCATACACACTGTGAGTTTCATATCACCATGAAGAGATGAAATATCATTGAAAAATATCAGAAAAGGTCTGATTCTCTTTTAAACAACAGAAAACATTTAATAAAGGAGATCTGCTGCATATGTATCTCTTGTAATTTCCTTACGTACCGTTTACCACCTGTAGTCAAGCAGTGACATACATTTTTTTATTACTGAAGTTTCAGTTTTCACCATTTTAAACTGTTAAAAGGTCCTAATGATTTATTTCATCTGAAACTGTAGGCTTCAGTGCATCAGAAAATAGTTATGTGGGTTTTTTGGGTTTATTTTTTCTGACTTGTATCTGTTGCTCTGCTGTGGCTTGAAAAGAAATTCCAAGATGGGTCAGCTTTTGCAATTTCACACCTGCCAAGCACAAATCATCAACAGTCATACAGGGCACCAGAACAGTATCACATTATCTTCCTTGACAACAATATGTATAAGAAGAGAGGCAAGGCCTTCAAGACTCACTTGTGATACACTTTAAAAAAAAATCCAAGCTTTTTATGTATTTGTATAATGCATTTACTGTTATATTTATATTTTTTGTATTCTCTAAACTTGGCACTTTGATCTGATATTCGACCCAACAAAAGATCTGTCATTATTATCACTTTTTGTTCAAACAGGAACTTCTTTTGCTAAGCTTGGAAGTTTTGTTTATTGCAAACGTTTTGGTGCAGACAGTAAAATAAGGGAAATTACTCTGTAGGGGACTCAGTTTGCTTTAAACTGATCTTTCTCATCTTAAACATTACATTTTGAAATTATACTCAATACATAAAAAGCTTGGATTTAAAAAAAAAAAGTGCATCACAAGTGAGTCTTGAAGGCCTTGCCTCTCTTGTTTTAAAATGTAATGTTTAAGATGAGAAAGATCAGTTTAAAGCAAATTAAGTCTCCTAGCATTAATTAGAGTAATTTCCCTTTTTTACTATCTGCACCAAAACGTTTGCAAAATAACTAAAACTTCCATGCTTAGCAAAAGTTGTTCCTGTTTGAACAAAAAATGATAATTATGACTGCTCTTGTTGTTGGGTCAAATATCAGATCAAAGTGCCAAGTTTAGAGAATACAAAAAATATAAATATAACAGTAAATGCAGTTTGCATATAATTAGGTTTCATTTTTTTTTTTGTTGTGCCCATCCCAGAGGTGCAATATTGTTTTAAACAAGATGACTAAAAAGAACTGAATTTTTCCTATTTTTATGCCTAATTTGGTGTCAACTGACAAAGTATTTGCAGAGAAAATGTCAATGTTAAAGTTTACCACAGACACACAGATACACACACAGAGACAACCGAACACTGTGTTAAAACATAGACTCACTTTGTTTACACAAGTGAGTCAAAAACTAAGGTCAACTGCATATCAATACTTTTCAAGCATTGCACTTTGCTCCCACTGAATGCGTCCATGCACGTGCACTTGAACACCCAAACATATGCACTTACACATACACAATACAAACACAACCTGTGTATATATGCACAGTCACTCACACATGCACATTCGGGTGCACAAACATGCATGCACACACACACACACACACACACATCCATAACACTCACATTCACAATCAACATGAAAAATGAACTCACGAGTTATGGATAAGGCAACAGGCAAGGCAGATAAGAATGAATGCCAGCAGTATGAGAAGACAGGCAATAATGGAAATGGCCAGAACTGTATCTTCATCTGTTGACGACGATTCTGTATGCCCTTGCTGAAATAAACCATGTACAAACCACTGTGAGGCTCAGAATATGTATCCCACCAGTTTCCTTTTGAACATCTCAACTTATAAGACTGCTGATAACGAAATAAACCATGCACAAACCACTCTGATACTCAGAGTATGTATCCCACCAGCTCCCTTCTGAACATCTGTACTTACAACACAGCTGATACCTTCTTTTCTTATCAGAAAATAGATCAGTCGTAACTTTTGGTATTCCTTACAAATAAATGATGACATTATAATATTCATGTGCCAATAAGTGTGTGTGTGGGTGTGTATGCCTGTGTGACTGAATAACATTGAAAATGAATAATAAGCTCCAAAGGGAGCTCTTACTTGGCTTTACCCAACAGGCAGTCTGTTGTGACAATGACTATGTGTTTGTAAAGTGCTTAGAACTTGGTCTCTGACCAAGGATAGGAGCTATAAAGTATCCATATCAATCAATCAATCAATCATTCTATCATCTGTCACTAAAGAGTTGTGAATGCATTTCTAAACACATTATTTCTTTTATCATTTCCATTGTTATCAGTGAAACGTTGGTCACCTTTATGCATTTCAATTTGAAAAGAAACAAGAAGATTTGGGAAGGATTCTTTTTCCACACATATTTTCCCCTGTGCAAATCCCCTGCCAGAGTTGTTGTTTTTTTTTCAAAGTTTGGATTCTTGAGACTTCTCATGTGCAATGTGTGATTTTCCTTACACCCAAATTAATGACAGAGAACAGACAATAACAATATACTTACTCTGCAATTCAAAGTGCATAAGATGTCAAACTTTTGTGACTGAAAGCTACAAACTGAGGTGCAAATATGCACTTGTTTAGACCAATTCTATTACACACCATTGCTGCATTTCACCAACACTAATAAAGAACATCTCATAACTGGTACCCTTTATTCATAGTCCCAACACAAAGTCCTGATGCCTTATCTTTATTATTGTTAAGGACAACAATCTTTTGTTGTTAAAGATTTACCTCGACTGACTTGACAAGGATGGTCTTGTACTGAGGCATCTGTCCAGACAGTTTGCCAAGAAGAGCAGTGCCATCATAGATTTGGTACTTGCCATCCTCCATTTTGACAGCAGACAAAAACACGTCAGACCTGAAACATAGTTAAGATGGATGTGACCCACTGAAAGGAGGGATTTACCCCCCAAATCCACATTGTTTCTCTCAAAAATGACTCTTGTTCTCTCCCTCACGTAACAAACACACATTTTATCTAGTCTCTGTATCTCTCACTCACATGTTTATTTCACTTAAAGAAAAAACAAACAATTCTTGCCTTTTTGAGCCAGCTAAAGAGTATGGGTGAAAGAGGACAGGCAGTGTGAATAGCTGATGTTATTTCCTCGAATCATATTTCATCTAACATATTTACCATGACCCAGTGGTGCAGACTCCGGCAAGGGCATCCTTTACCAGGCAAAACACTACACTACTCGGGCATAGAAATGAAAAATGGCTGCAGCTAGTGACCTCCCCATAGTATACTGCCTCCCTTCTGCATGCCTGTGCAGACGATATAAACTGGAGTCCAATAAACAAAGGCAAAACAAAAAGTGTTTTCATTATCCACCCCACCCCACCCCCTCCTTCCTTAGCTGATACTTAGCAGGAAGTATTATAAGAGACTGTACATGATTACATCATAGCAGAGTCAGTCAATCAACATGGCACGGATTGGGGGATGCTCACTCAGCGTGGCTAAAAAAACTCAGGATTTACCATACTTCTTCTGAGTTTGTAACCCTGTCATTTAGGCAGCCATACCCTCTGTTTTCAGGGGTGTGCATCCTGGGTACGTTCTTGTTTCCAAAACCCACTAAACACTGACATGGATTACAGGATCTTTTAACAAGCATATTTGATCCTCTGTACACAAGTACACATGGAGGGGTATCAAGTATAAACAGGTCTGCATATCTACTGAGCTGGTAGACTGGAAAAACCCTTCACTTTTAACACACCAGGTGATCTGAAACAGAGAAAACTCCAGAAACTCGGTCAAGAATCCAGCACTCTTAATCTATTCAATTACCACAACTATCATTTACCATACAAAGCAGGGGTTGGGGAATGGCTCACTCAGTGTGGCTTCATGACTAAGGATTCACCACCATCATCATCACAGGGTAAAGTGTCTATCACTGTTTCAACAGGCATTAATGAACATCACCAGAGTGACTCAGCAGCACTATAGGCTTTGCCCCCATGGATGTCCCCACAGTGATCTGACACTTGACAGTTCACTTTGCACTTCCACCACTGGGACTGAAACAGTGAGCAACAGTGTGGTTGTAGGTGAAGTATGGGGATCAGTGACGTGAGAGTAAGGCCACTGTTTCTGTGCCAGAACCAAAGTATAACTTGCACACATCAATGACAGAAACACTTACATGGTGTACGAGTAAGCCCCATCATCACCAATGTGATCACGGATCTCCCGAATACAAACATACGAAATCCCACTTGTGTTTGTCAGGGCTCTGGAAGACAGAATCATCAAGTCAACATTAGCCATTCTTTCTAATGCAAAACAAGCTGATATATGAATCATGAATTTTCTAGAACATATACAAAATAAATCTAGATAAAAACAAATCTGTATTTACACACACACACAAAAAGAAATAACTATTGTGGCTCATCCTAGGAAGCAATCATTTTGTCTGGACAAAAATGAATCAAATCAAAATCTCTCAGTACATTCAGCACAAGAGACCTGATGATTTATGATGCTTAGCAATATCATTTAACTTGAATGAACAATCTCATTTTCTTGTTTTTCTCATGCACTTTTTTTCTCTCTCTATTTCTTTCACACTCACACATTTCTCTCTCTCACGATTCTTTCTCACACCCACATACATTTCTCTCTCTTTCTCTCACATCTCTCTCTTTTCTCTCAAATTTCTCTCTCTCTCATTCACATTTCTCTTAAATACTCACTGACTGTGTTTGCTCTATATATCCGTTTTTTCTCATACACATACATTTCTCACTCATATAATTTCTAACTCTAATGAACTTACATTTTCACTTGATACAAAACTCAACACACACCTTCTTAACCATCATTTTCTTCACTTATTCTACCATTCTGTATATGCAGAGGTGTATCAACCGCGCCCATATAGAAACCTAAAACAGACAGTGTGCACTTCACAACTGGATATGCCAGCATTACTCTCTCTGTAACACAAGACTGACAGTGTGCACTTCACAATCAGATATGCCAGCATCATTCGGTCACATAAAACTGACTGTGCACTCTTCAAAATCAGAGATGTGTCAGCATTATTCTATCCATCACACAGAGCCAACGATGTGTATTTCATAATCAGAGATGTACAGCATTATTCTCTGTCACACTAAACTGACAGCATGTGTTTCACAATGAGAGATGTGTCAGAATCAGTCTCTCTGTCAGTCCTTACCTGATCAGCTGGTCCTGATGATGGCGAGCTTCTGATGAAGGCAGGGTCACTACCAGCTTCACTTCATTTTCCTTATCCGTGATGAAGATCTGAGGGGGAAGATGAAAAAGGCACGTCATGTACATGCCACAAGCCAGTAGAAAGATCCACAATTCTATAACAGACTGACATAAACCACTGAGTGACAGACAGAGACAGAGGCACAGAGAGAGGGGCTGGTGAACGCAGTCAAGTCAGCCAGTCAGTCAGAGAGATAGAACGATGCAGGACAGTAAAAAACAGAACAAACAAAAAAATAAACACAAAAAACAACAAAACAAAACCAAACAAAAACAAGAGAGGCAAGGCCTTCAAGACTCACTTGTGATACACTTAAAAAAAAACACCTAATCGTTAAAATGTGTTCTGTATTTGTTATTATAAAGCTTCGCGCTTAAAAAAAACAAACCCAAAAACCCCCCAAAACAAACAAACAAACAAACAAAAAAAACCTGTACACTGAGAGTAAAACGCACAATCTTTTTATGTATTGAGTATAATTTCAAAATGTAATGTTTAAGATGAGAAAGATCAGTTTAAAGCAAATTAAGTCCCCTAACATTAATTACAGAGTAATTTCCCTTTTTACTATCTGCACCAAAACGTTTGCAAAATAAATAAAACTTCCATGCTTAGCAAAAGAAGTTCCTGTTTGAACAAAAAATGACAATAATGACTGCTCTTGCTGTTGGGTCAGAATATCAGATCAAAGTGCCAAGTTTAGAGAATACAAAAAATATAAATATAACAGTAAATGCAGTTTGCATATAATTAGGCTTCTTTTTTTTGTGTGTGCCCATCCCAGAGGTGCAATATTGTTTTAAACAAGATGACTGGAAAGAACTGAATTTTTCCTATTTTTATGCCTAATTTGGTGTCAGCTGACAAAGTATTTGCAGAGAAAATGTCAATGTTAAAGTTTACCACGGACACACACAGAAACCGAACACCGGGTTAAAACATAAGACTCACTTTGTTTACACAAGTGAGTCAAAAATGATCTGGTGATTCTGAAGGCCTAGTGGTAATACGTCCAACTTGGAAGTGGGAGTCGACAGCTTTGAGTCTCATTCACAGATCAGGATTCTTACCCTCCCCGCCCCCACCCCACAGACCTTGAGAGGTGATCTGGGTGCTGTAGAGATAGGGTTGGCACTGCACTGTGGCGATGCACTCTCCCTGGAAAGAGGAGCTAGAACATCATTTAAGTACGAATACAGAACAATCAGTTCTTTGTGGGCAGGAGGACCTTCCTCTACGTGCCCCCCCTCCTCCCTCGTCCCTCCCACCCCACACACCTATCTGTAGGATTCCTGGGGCCTGTCCCATTTTCCTACTACTGGTAATGCTGGTGTCTGGACACTATGCTATTTAGTTGTTCTGACAATCTGGGTTTTAGAGACACTAGAAACAGTTCACAACTCACATTCTCCAATAATCAAAATTTGAGTACTCTTTACGCACCAAGTAAATGCACAACTACACACACAGAAACACACGCAACACACACACATGCATGGACATGCACACATCTAAAAAACATACAGACACTCTCTCACACACATATACACAGACACACACACACACACACACTTATAAATCACTTAACACAAGAAAAACAAAGGCAAAGAGCTGAGGGAAAACCACATGGTCCAGGTAATGCATCAAATTCAAGCAACACAGAATTCATAACAAAGACAAGCTATTCCTGTGGAAGAAACACTTCTTCAGAGAAAAGGCAGCTCTGTTGTTGTTGTTGTTGTTGTTGTTGTTGCTGCTGTTTGTTGTTTCAAGCATATACTATTGCAATAACACACAGACACGGCTCTTACATAAGGAATCAAGAGACAGTGAAAGGAGCACTGGGCCCAGTTAAGGCCAGACGATACCAGCTGCTTACACATACCTTCACAGATGTCTCTGCGGCATTGGCGCCTTCGCTATCACCGTCGCTGGCCTGGATTCGCAGAAGAGCAACATTGTGGCCAATTTTCCGAAGTGATTTAGCATTGCCGATGTCGCCACTGGTTGCTTCAATCGTGAAGTAATCACCTGTGTCCTCACTGACCTTGGAGTAACTGACAGGATCTTCCTGGCTCACATCTGGGTCCTCAGCTTTCACCGTCAGTATGCTCTTCTTAAATCCAGCATCCCGGGACACACCTGCTCACAGCCAAACAGGGTCTTTTGAGACAAAGCGCATGTCACAAGAGGAAAAAAAAAAAAAAAAAAAAAAAAAAATCACATAGCCACCCTCCCCCTCAATTTTTTTTTTAAACACACACACACACTACTATTGCCTGACACAATCATAACACCTGCTAACAAAACAAGAGTAATTCAAGTCAGAAATGCTATTAACACATTAAATAATCCAAGATTACCAAGAGAAACGCAGAAATGTAATTGAAAGTTGGAGTGGTACTTAAAACATTACACAAAATGGTACTTCAACAATATACAAAAATCAAGTACACCATTTTACACTCTTTTAAGTCAGACAATGACATGACAGGACCAAGAACTGAGTGACTACAATATTGGACTTTAAATCAGAGGGTCCTGGATTCAAATTCTGGCCATGGCACCTGGTGGGTAAACACACCAGTGGATAATTTTCCCGTCTCCCAACTCAACAAATGTGCGTATCTGCTAGTGTCTAACTCCCTCTGTGTATGTATAAGTGCAGAAGATCAAATGCACATGTAAAAGACTCTTTGATCCATGTAGCAAACTTTCTCACACTTAAAAACAATACCAACAATCTATCACAACACAAAAGTTTTTAATATCAGCACGTTTGAATCAGATCATCCTAAATTTCTGAATTTACAAACAAAAATACAAAAGAAACAAAGATGGGTCTCAACAGTGAAGAATGAGAGAGCACACTGGTATAGCTTACATCCATGGTAATCTGATTTGACAAACTTGGGTGGAGTGTCGTTGATGTCCCGGACGGTAACTATGACTGTTGCGACAGAAGGGTTTGTTGAGCGACGATAACGGATGACGGTATCATCATTTACATCATTGTAAGCCAGGATATCCATCTTGTACTCATCTTTGGTCTCTCGATCAAGGCCATTCGTGGCGGTGGGGCTGAGTGTCAGGTTTCCGGACTCTTTTCCCAGCTCAAAGAGGCCGTCTTCATTACCCGCTGGAACAGAAATGCAAGCACGAAAATTCAGTTCAGAACATTCTTTTCGTAAGCCTGACTCAGTGGGTTGTCATTTTTATTAAAGTAAATTCATTTTTCCTTAAAGCATGGATCAATACAAAAACAATACATACTTGTTGCTTTAGATCTCCGCATGCACCTTTTATTGCAGTAGCCTTTTCCTTCGTCTTTCACTTCTTTACTTTGTCATTTTATATGAATACTCACTTGCAGTCAGGAAAATAAAAATAAAACAGAGGTGCTGCACACTGCAGTGATGTGCTCTCCCTAGAGAGAGCAGCACTGATCTAACAATATTAATAATAATGGATACTTATATATTATGTCAATGTTACATACACACACCTAAATGTGACTAAAAAACTAAACATACACACACACACACATACACACATTGCATATGCATTTTGACATACATAGCAGCTACCCTCAACACATACGCACACATAGGCATGTACAAACACAAACATGCATAAACAGACGCGTGTGTGCATGCGCACACACACACGTGCACAAATATACATTCATATACATGTATATAGTAATGTACACACACATATGTATACACACATAGCCAAGCACAGCTCACGCAAAGGAAGTGGACCTGCCACACCTGAACTTATTGCTGAGGGAAGAGGTGAATTTTGAGACCAGATTTAAAAGATGCAAGGGAATCAGAATGACAGAAGTTATCAGGGAGCTTGTTCCATGTCTTTGGCGACTGAAAAGGAAACGATCTGTGTCCACAGGTCTTACTCCTGATGTGAGGTATCCTGAGAAGTTGAGTATCTGAGGAAGAATGGAGCTGGCTAGATGGTGTATAGATATGGAGGAGTTCAGAAAGATACTTGGGGCCAGATCCACTGACTGCAGAAAAGGTCAGAGTGGACAGCTTATAGTCTATTAAATCAGAAATGGGCAACCAGTGGAGAGACTGAAGGAGATGAGAAACATGGTCAAATTTAGAAGCTCTGCAAATGAGTCTGGCAGCGTTATTCTGAATCTGTTGAAGTCTGTCAAACAGATATTTGGGAAGGCCAGCCAAAAGAGAATTGTAGTAATCCAGACTTGAGAGAACCAGAGAGCATACAGATGTCTTGGTTGCATCAGTTGAGAGATAGTGGCGGATAGAACTGATTCTACACAGTTCCAAATAGGCAACTTTACAGATATTTGATGTGCTGTTGGAAGGAAAGAGACTGGTCTAGGATTACACCAAGACTGCGAACAGAAGAAGAAAGTGAAACAGGTGTGCTATTGATCAGAACAGAGTCAGGAAAGGAAGGATGCTGACGAAACTTCTTTGGATAGGCTATCATAAATTCAGTCTTACTGTCATTTAGTTTCAGCTTATTGAGAGTCATCCAGTCCTTTTGGTCAGCAATGCACTCCCATGTCTGAGTCAGCAGTGCATCAAATTTAGATAAGGAAAGTTTAACACAGAAAGATCTGTCATGACAAAAGAGTAATACAATAGAATACAATAGAATACAATACAATAAAATACTGCAGTACTGCAGTGAGACCCTGGCAGTCCCTTTTTTTTATATTCCCATTTCCTGTGTTGGATAACTTGGGAGTGAACTGCTCCTCTTGTTTACATTTTGAGGATAAAAATCACAGTGCTTCTGCGATGAACCATTCAGGTAAGAGACTTTATCATAGGACTGAACCTTACACTTAATGGAGAGACAGGAAAGCCATATGCGGTGAAAAGACAAACATTAAATTCAGTTTAAGCATCACAATGCCTCTCTTTATATTGTACTCATACTCACCCACAATTCTGTAGTAGACCTTATTGTTTTTGTGGTCAGTGTCTTTGTCTGTGGCAGAAACTGTGCCAATCAGGCCAACGTCTTCTGGACTCATTCCCTCAGTAACGGGGGGGAACCTGTAAGTCTGTCACACCACAGGGTGCAGGTTATATCACTATACTGTGCCTCACTTTAAACCAGCTTTTTTTTCTGCTTTTTTTAACCCTTTGAACCCTGACCACCACTTTACCGGTGGTTGAGAAAAATGACATAATGCCTTGCCACCGGTTGAGCGGTGCGTAAACACGTGTGTCGTGTTTTGCTATTGGTTGACTTATATTGAAGAGCCAATCAGAAAAAAACATAATATTCTGATGTCAGCGAACGTAATACCAACATGGCCGCGCCTTTTCATTGTGTTTTGTGCATATGCTTTGGATAAAAAAAAGATCGATTTCAATATAAGTCAACCAATAGCAAAACACGACACAAGTGTTTACTGGTGGCTCAACTGGTGGCTAGGCATTATGTCATTTTTCTCTACCACCGGTAAAGCGGTGGTCAGGGCACTCTTTTTGTATCTGCCGTGACACATTAAATACCAATTATTTGCAAATTTTGGCTCAGGAGCTCAGGCAGAAGGGTTAAAATTGCTCAGGAACTCCGGGCTCAAAGGGTTAATTTCAGATTCACCCAACCCCCCACAACTTCCCCCAACCTAAAAAGTTTAGGGTAATACCTGAACTCAATGGAGACATGTCAGCACACCACTGCCATCACTTTGCACATCACTTTGTGTCATTATGGTACTTGGCTGCCCTCGAAAGGTATCAGTTTAATGAACAACATTGACTGAAAAACTGTCTTAACTGGTCTTGCAGCAGATAACTAGAAAAAATACATTAATTCCTGCCAGGACTGATTCCCTTTGATCATTTTACATATGGCCTTTTGTGACTGGATTCTTTCAAGTCAATGAGTGGTAATGCCATTTCATATGTGTGTGTGTGTGTGTGTGTGTGTGTTTATGTGTGTGTGTGTGTGTGTGTGCGTGTGCGTGTGCGTGTGTATGTGTGTGTGTGTGTGTGTGCTCAAAATCTTCTCCAAAAATTCTCAGAAATGTGTACGAATGTGTATGGATATTTCAAAACCCTTTATGCAAGCAGTCTGGTGTAGTTTTAGAAACCAGTCTTGGGTAGTTTTAGAAACAGTCTGGAGTATTTTCAGTAACCATTCTGGAGTAGTTTTAGAAACAGTAACAAAATGTGTTGAGAACACATGAACATTCACATTGATGAAATACATGGTACAAAAGTATTTTTCCGAATGCTGGATTGGATACCATACAGGGATCACGTCGTACACTGAAATAGGTGATCAATATATAATTGGAAACCTGCCTTTAATTCAGTGACAACTGGCTTCTCCATTGCACTCACTGTTGCTATTTTGTGTAGTTTTTTTTTTGTATACAAATCTGTGTGTCTGGGGACGGCAAGCGCAATTTGATAACGACTCCACGGAGTTAAGACATAACATTCACAGTTATAACAGCAGTATCACCATAAAATAAAACAAAAACAGGGTGCACAAAACTCTGACTAAAAAAAACAACAACAAAAAAAACAAAAAAAAATCCCTCACCACTTCCACAACAACCATGTGTCTAACTTTGCATGCCAAGAAATGAAAGTTTGCTTAAAGATACTGCAACCTTGGAACAAAGTGGAGCATAGTGACCAGTCAGCTTTTGCTCTTAAAGTCACTTTTTTTTTTTTAATTTAATTTAATTTTATTTTTTTATTTTTTTTACATTATAGTTATTATTTATTTATTTAATTATTTATTTATTTGTGTAAGCTTATCTATTATTTATTCACCTTTTTTTTTTCCCTCAAGGCCTGACTAAGCGCGTTGGGTTACGCTGCTGGTCAGGCATCTGCTTGGCAGATGTGGTGTAGCGTATATGGATTTGTCTGAACGCAGTGATGCCTCCTTGAGCTACTGAAACTGAAACTCTCCCACTGCAGTCTGTGTTGACCAAACCTACTCTGACTGGCTTTTCGTTTTTGTAGCAATAATGCAGGAGTAATCTGAAAATCTTGGGTATCAAAGTGAAGCTGTCATCCATTGCTGATACACTGCCCACTTCTCAAACACCATTTCCACAATAAGAAATCCTCTGTGAATCATGTGGAAAATTTCCTTTTGTTTTGTTTTTGTTTTTTTATGTACCATGCTGTGAACAGTTACATTTTTGACAGGACATTTAAACAATATTAGAAAACAAAGAAAAAAATCACTCAAGTGTGCTCATATCTTAAAACAATGTTGATTATTAATAAAGCAGCAAAATAACGTTATATATATATATATATATATATATACTCACACCAAGTGTTGGAACATATCATAGTTTCAAGTATCTAAGAGAAAGAGAAACAGACAGACAGGTAAGACACACAGGCAGATGGAGACAAAGACAGAGAGTCACACACACACACACACACACACAGAACGTGAGAGAGAAAGCACACCCTAGTGTTGAATTGTGGCTCATTATCGTTGACGTCCAGGACATTGACAATCAGTACAGTCTCCGAGGAAGCTGAAGGGTTTCCTTGGTCCTTGGCCACAACAGTCAACTGTTTCAAGTGACAAAGAAAAAGGTATGTGAAAACAAAGCCTGCATATAACACATGCAAACAAGAATGAGCACACACAAACATAAAACCACAAACACAAACACACACAAAAACACAAACAAACAAAACCTCACAAAATCCAAGAATGATCTCTGTGATATTTTCTTCTGTCTTCATCTTAATGCTCCAAATGTCAAATCCACTGCTCCCCACTTCCTGTTTGGTTTTTTTTTTCATTTTTTTTTTTTTTTTTTTTTTTTCAGAACTTCGTAAACTTGTTTCACAATATAACTTGAGTTTCATATTTGAGACAGTGAAATCAAATCTGAAAGATCCACACTTCACTGAAAAAAAAGAAGAAAAAAAGCCAAAACAAGGCATACTATCTTCAAAAGATCAAACATCCATTTTGTTATTTAGAAAATTTAAAACAAAGAAAGAAAGAAACAGAAGGGTGGGCAGACATGCACACCAAACAGATCAAACAGAACAGACAAAACCAAGCATTCATCTACTCAAGAAATTGCCCCCAGGTATTCCCTGCTCACCACATAGGAAGACACCTGCTCCCGGTCATACACAATTGTGGCGCTGATCACACCAGTGACCAGGTTGATACGGAACTCTGATGTGTTGTGGACTAAGTCTGGACCGACTCTGAAGTAGTAGTCAACGACGCCTTCTTTTCCTTCGTTTTTGTCAACAGCAAGGCAGTCATACACCAGCATCCCATTGTACTGACTCTGTCAACAACAAGAGGTATTTTGCATCAATGAATATGGTAAGTGTGTGAACATGACATCCAGTCATCCACTGCCAGTGTCACACTGATCCAGATTAAAAAAAAACAATCTATGTGAACCTGTACATGTATGTGAATGTACTCCTATGCTGGGGTGGTGGTGGGGGTATGTGTTTTGTGTGTATGTGTGTGTGTGTACGTGTATGTGTATATGAATGTGTGTCCATGCATGTGTGTGCTCATGCATGTGTGCCCATGCGTATGTGTGTAAATGTGTGCATGAGTGTGCTAAGGCGCATGTACGTGGAATTAAAAAATAAACTGAAAGAACAGAGACAAACACAAGAAACAAAGCATGTGAACATGACAGTCATGCTGAATGCTTTTGCTGCCACTTCACTTCTGTCAAATCAAATGGCACCTTCCTAAGGACAGAACTCAGACCCCAATGAAGGCCACACTCCAACCTCCACCTCACCCTTTAAACTTGGGGCCAAATACCAATCCTGTTCGAACACAGCATGACTAACTCAGCTTACAGTTGGGCTAACAGCAAAGTGAGAGCTGTATGATCAATTTCTTCAACATTACAATGGGAATTCATTTTAAGCTTAGTCTTTTATGAAGGACTATGACTCTAAAACTCTGCAAGATTTCACTGGCTGTTAGTGCAACCTTGGAGACTAGTTGGCCTTTGAGGACCATAGTCGGGACAGCAGTTGCCTCCACTGCTGTTCTCATGGTTATAGTAGGACATGATCATCATAAAGCACACAAAACAATCACAACACAGAGCATTAAGTGGAAGGCTCAGACTGAAACACAGCCATCAACAAGTACAGATCAACGTACCTCCAACACATCAATGGAGAAATTGCGTGAGGGAGGCAGACGCCATTCAGGTGGATCGTTGATGGACTTCTGAACCCTGATGGCGACATTTGCTCTGGATGAACACATGGTTCCAGTTGTGTTGATTCCCTTCTGATCAGAAGCTATCACTGTGAATGTGTAGACCCCCGATCTGTTAACCAGTCTGCTGCTCACTTCGATTCGGCCAGACTCAATGCTGGCAGTGTAGGATTTGGACAATATAGAGAAGAGGTTTCTGCCACCTGTCATGCAGAACAATAGAAATATCAATGCTGACAATATAAAAACAGATAAATAAGAACTGCTTTCCAATATTTTCCCATCTTTAGATATACGCACACAATAGTTTGCAATGAATATATAAATAAACACACTTTTCACTCTCTCTTTCTTGTGTATTCAATTCACAGTTGCCTTACATAAAAAAAAAGAAAATCAACAATCATGCTGTCTTGTCTTCATGAACATCAGACAGGTCTCACTTTCTCCTGACTTTCCTGGGATGGTTATCTCTGTCAGCCATATCACCTAAGATGGGTGGACACATTAATCCCAAATATAAGCAGCTCTCTAACTTGTACATTTCTATCCATCCACCCACATCCACATCCACAAAGTTTATTATACTCCGCCCCAAAACACAATTTGACTCTCTGTCTCCAACATATTTGGCCCCAAGTATCTTTCTGAACTCCTCCATATCTATACCCCGTCTCGCCAGCTCCGTTCTTCCTCTGATACTCGACTTCTCAGGATACCTCATGTCAGAAGTAAGACCTACGGACACAGATCATTTTCTTTTCAATCGCCGAAGACATGGAACAAGCTCCCTGATAACCTCCGTCATTCTGATTCCCTCGCATCTTTTAAATCTCGTTTCAAAACCCACCTTTTCCCTCAGCAGTAAGTTCAATTGTGGCAGGTCCACTTCCTTTGCGTTAGCTGTGCTTGACTATGTGTGTATACATATGTATGTGTACATAACTATGTATATGAATGTGTATTGTGTGTGCGTGAGTTTATGTAAGTTTGTGCCTGACTATGTGTGCGTATGTGTTAGGGTAGCTGTTAGATACACATGTATTGTTAAAATGTATGTATGCAGTGTGTGTGTGTGTGTGTGTGTGTGTGTGTGTGTGTGTGTGTGTAACATAGATGTAATGTTTTATGTTAACAAAGCGTTTTTGTAAAGCATCTAGAGCAGATTTCTGGATACTGTGCTATATAAGCATCCATTATTATTATTATTATATATGTGGAGAACTACAGATTTCACAATGTGATTTTCTTTCCGTTCGATGTGTACAGAATGAGAAGTACAATTGGCTGAACTTTGGAGATGTAAACCCTCATTAGCTGAGAACATACTAGGTCAACCGTGCTGTGTTCATCTGCAAGTATCTGTCTTTGAACTGATCTGTGGGTGGAAAATTTTTTTTTGAAAAAAAAAAAAAAAAAAAAAAAAGCCTGGAGAAATTTTGTAAAACACCTGTGAATTCTGAAGTACATGTTTTGCTTGTGTGTCAAGTGGATGTTTCCTGCACACATTCCACTTTAAATATTTTGTAGTTTTCATAACCTGTTCATGTCAGATACACATATTTCATTGTTCTGACCTCTCTCCACCATCAAATTGGTTTCAGGGACAGTTTCAGTTTCAGTTTCTCAATAAGGCATCACCATAGTGTTCAGACAAATGCATACAAGTTAACCACATCTGATAGGCAAATGCTTGACCAACAGCATAACCCAAGTTTAACTTGAAAATCAAACTGAGTGTCTAGTAATTCTTGCATATATATTTGTGTATGTATATTGCATATGCATAAATATATTTCTGTATATCTATCAGTGTGGATTTCTTTAATAGAGATTTGCCAGAGGAAAACACTTATGTTTCCATGGGTTCTTTTTCAGTGTGTCCAAGTGCATGCTGCACATGCGACCTTGGTTTATCGCCTTATAAAAATTACTTGACACTCAGTTTGATTTTCAAATCAATCTTGGCTGAAAGGGCAAGACCAGGATGCAAACCCAGACGCTCACAGACACAGGTAAATGTCTGAACCATTCTGCCACCTTCCTTTCTGGGATAGCTGACGGAAACATCACCAATCTATCAAGTAAGCAAGTGGGGTTGTGGAGGCAAGAAGGGAAGCAAAGTGAGGGGAGGAAAAAGAAACCTACTTGGCGGCTGAAAACTGTTTTCATCAATGGTGAATTTGATGAGGCGATTGTCGTCAGCATCATCGTCTGTTGCAAATATCTCCAACACTTGGTCCCCAACATCTGCTGTTTCAATGATGGTGCCATTGAAGGAATTGCCTTCCATAAAGCGAGGGCAGTTATCATTGATGTCATCCAGCACAATGTATACCTAAATGAATGCAGAAACATAACAAACCATTAGAGTACTGTGCACATTTCTTCATGCCAATACATGTTTGACAACAAACCAGTTTTGCATGCATCCTTGAAAACGCATGCAAACACTACTAGAATGTATTCAGATGTGTGAAAAGTGTCACGGCAACACATACATGCACAGACACACAAACATACACTCTGACATCACAACTGTTGAACTACCAGCATTATGTTTTGAGATGTCCATGCGTCTTTTCTTTTGTAAACAGCATCAATTTTCTTATTTGACACACCACCAAAACAAGAAATGGAAATTTTCTGTTGAAAAGCTCATGTTTTTTGCTGCTAATTAACATGCAACACATAATGAAGTTGTTAGCTTTAACAGCATGTTGGCAACCATTTCAGTCATCGGATCAGAAGCACCAGCACTAGGAGTGGTAGTAGAAGTGCTAGTAATTGCAGGAGTTGATGTGTTCAATCAGGCCTCGTTCCCAATGTGTGATATTTCTCAAAGGTTTAGTGTTTGTCATCTTGAGTATACAAAATTCCTCAATCTTCACAATCATTGAAACAGAGACCTCTACATACCACTAGGTAACATTGATGCAGCTATAAATTCATTTAACTGACAGCCTGAACAACACCAAACTTTCCTATACCATTTGTGCTGAGGAAGATTGTGTGAAACAACTGAAATACATATGTGATTTCAACTTTTGGTTCTGAGCTGTGAAATTTCTTCTTTACCTCTGCACATCATCTTTTTAACACCCAAAAGACTACTCACTTGAGTTGTGGCGAAGAGTCGAACACTTTCGTTCAATGGACTGTCATAAGCTCTGACTTGGAAAGTATGGGTACCTTGCTCTTCACGATCAAGTTTGGCACCAGGTTTCAGGTAAACTTCCCCCTGCAAACGTGTTAAAGAATTTTCTAATTGTTGTAACAACAAAAATACAAGGGGGTGTAAATTTCAGGTATACTGTGCCCTGCAAACATGTTAAAGATTTCATTTTTAATCATTGTAACATCAACAATGCAATGGGGATGAATGAAAGTAACACCAACAGTGGTAGCAGTAGTAACAGCAGTAATAGCAGCAGCAGCAAGATAGACTGTAACAATATTAATATTTGTATTTAACACTGATATTTTTTAATCCTTGTTCAGAAATATTTTCATTTTAGTCACTTTTATACATACATAAAAGAAATAGCATTCTAAACAATTTGGGGGGCAACAAAGCAGAGAGGTAAAAAAAAAAAAAAAAAAACCCAGAAAGAAAGCACTGAGAAAGAGGCTAAAATGAAAAATGATAGGTAACCACTCGCACAGGTTGATACATATACACTGTCTGCATACACGTGTGCGCTCACACCACTTACACATACACATACATGCACGAATACACATCGATACACAAATAACAAGAGGCAAAGCCTTTAAGACTCACTTGTGCTTCACGCTTTATCCAGTTAAGGAATCATGAGGAGAAAAGAAAGAGATTTAAAAAATCGTTGAAAAGTGCTCTGTATTAAATATGATATATAAAATAAGCTTGGGAGAAAAGAAAAAAAAAAAAAGGTATGCAAGTGGGATCGAACTATGCATGTTTAGTTCCAAAACAAGCAGACTAATCCCCAATGCTGCGGCGCATCTGACGTCATTTGTCTAAATTTAATACTTGAAGCAATGTTGATGTTTTCTTCTTCGTGCGATGAATAGATGTGATTGTGGTGGACGTAATAACACTGTTTAAATCATGTTTTTCGTGTGTTTTATTATATCTCAATTATTTTTTTTATTTCGGCAGCAAAGGAGACTTTGCTATCCCTCCAAGCACAAAGCAACACATGGTAGATCTCTAGATCTGCACGAACCAGTTGCGGCCTACAACGAGCTGAAAGAAACGATCGAATCAATTTTTCTTTTATGCTCATTCCAATTAATTCAGTGTCCCCTTGAGAATGTTTATATGCAGTAAACACGTTGATGGTGTAGTTAATATTACTCTATGTGTTCTGTCCATAGTTTGTATTTCTTTCCTTTTAATTGTGAACAAGATAAATGAGGTCATGTCTTTGAATACAACCTACCTGCTAGTAGGCCTAACTCAGTGGGAAACGGTTTTTAGAATTTTCAGATTTCGTAACAAACCTCAACAAAATAAACTGTTAATGATTTGGAAAAAACAGCGTAATTCGGGAGACTTACAACCTGTTATTGGTATGACTGTGAAGATTTTTTTCATACTATGTTTAAGTCAAATTTGGTATTGGCAGACAAAGTATTTCCAGAGAAAATGGCAATGTTAAAGTTTACCATGGATACACAGACAACAGAACACGGAGTTAAAACATAAACTCACTTTGTTTACACAAGTGAGTCAAAAACACACATACATACACACCTACACTCGTGAACAAATACACACACACACAAACACATTCTTCCCTGGAGCAAAGAAAGGGTCATTTCTGAAATCCAAAGAAACTGAGCACACAGAAGCCCCCCAACCCCACTCCAACACACCCCATCCAAAGCTGTTCTGTTTTTTGTTGTTGTTTTTTGTTTGTTTGTTTTCCTCATACCTTGAGAACCTGAGGTTGTATGAATTAAACTACAGACACTGGTAATATCTTCCTGGTGCCAAGCTTAAAACAACCAGGATCACAAATGAGATGTTTTCTTTCCCCCTCCAACTGCAAAAACATTTAAATGGTTTGATGACTCAATTTTTGGTGGCTCAGTTTTGTTGTTGTTTCTGGTTGTTTTATTTTTTTGTTTGTCTTTTATTTCTCTCAGGGGTTTCTCATCTGTTGTTGTTTTTCAGTCTTCAAAGGGCCACAATGGGTGCCGTGGGAGAAAAGGGGGGCATGAGAAGCTGTAGAGGTGTGTTCCAAGCTTACAGTTATCAGGTCCACAGTGAAGTACTCGTTATCGGACGTGTAGCGCACCACCCCAAAGTCTCCTTCATCCAGGTCTGTTGCATACACAGCACCCACTGGGGTCGTCTGCGTGGAGCCCTCTGGAATGTGGAGCTCGTATATGGTCTGCACACACAGCAAATAAATCCTTCCTCATGACCAGTGCAACAGTCAAATGGTTACAAGCATTGTTCTTTCAATCGGATGGTCCTCAGCTGATTATAGATGGAGATTTTTCCATTTTCCCAGGTCAACAAATGTACAGACTAGCTCATGTCTTAACTCACTTCATGTGTGTACACATACAAAAGAACAAATGTTAAAGAGCCTGTAATCCTTGTAAGCGTTCAGTGGGTTGTGGAAACATGAACTTACCCAGCAGGCACACTCACGAAAACAGAGTATGGCTGCTTATAAGTTACATGGAAGGGTAAAAAAGAAAAAGAAAATCCATTCATAGATATAAGTGAACGTGAGATTACTAGCCCGCAAACCACAAAAAAGAAAAGAAAGAAAGAAAGAAAGAAAAAAACAACAAAACCAAACCTTCCCTTATAACAAGTGACAGCCTCACAGACATCCTGCAATACAGAACTCCTGATCCTCTTACCTCTTGGCTAAAACTGTCTTCATCATACTAATCCTAAATAAGAATCAATTTTCTATGCTCGTCTCTTTCTTGGCATTTTTTCCCCCTTTCTTTTTTTTTTTCTTTATTTCTTCTTTTCTTTCTTCTTCTCACCCACTGCTTATGTGGGTCTGAAGTAAGTGAGTGAGAGTTATCTGTGTGTGTGTGTTTGTGTGTGTATGTGTGTGTGTGTGGGTATTTGTGTGTGTGTGTGTGTGTGTGTGTGTGTGTGTGTGCGTGCTTGCATGGGTGTGTGTCCGCATCTATCTGTATTTCAGCTCTTTTTTCTTTTTCATCATTCCATGGGCAGGCAAGACACTGCCTTTTAGAAATCAGGGACACTCCTCCCCCCTCCATCCCAACAAAGACCGTAGGGCATCACCTGATTGAAGACTGGTGGATTGTCATTGATGTTGATGATCCTGATGAAGACTCTGGTGGTGTTGGACAGCTGAGGCCGCCCCGTGTCAAAAGCCCGGGCAATGAGAGTGACATTGTGACGGGATTCATAGTCAAGGCGACCATTGACCGACAGCACACCTGTTGTTATCCAAAGAATCAAAGCAAAGTTACTCTCTGATATTCTTCATTCACAAACATGTGCACACTTATCCATACACCCCCCTCCCCCATCACCTGCGCATGAGCTCACGCGCCCATACTCACACACACACACAAACACATGCCCACCCCCACACACACATGTGCCCACATACACACACACACACAGACAAACACATCATGCACACACACCATACACACATTTGAAAAAGCACACACAAACACAAACACACACAAACATACCAACATATAAACAACATACTCATGCATATGCATCCTACACACACTTGCACACACACTCACACACACACACACACATACATGTGCATGCGCACACACACCCCACACACATACATACACACACACACACACATGCACAACGAGTGATGATGATCACAACACCTGGCAAAGACTGGAGACTTAAAAAAACAACAAACATACCTCTAACTCCATTCAGAAAGCATGACGGATCTCATTCTGAAATTTTTTAAGGTGAAAAGAACGCACATCCCTTCAAAGAAAGAAGTCTTGTGGTAGAGTTCACCTCCTAGGAAACTCCTACTGAAAAAGCAATTCAGGCTTATCAATGGCCCTCATCATCAAGCAAATACTTTACCTGTTTGTGCATCAATGCTGAACAGGTTGTCAGGGTTCTGTGTGAGCTGGTAGGTTTCAATCTGGTCATCTTCATCAAGGGCCAACAGGGAGGTGACAAAGGTCCCTGTGGCAATCTCTTCCCTGACACTGAGCTGGTACAAGGGCAGCTCAAAGTATGGAGCCTGGTCGTTGTACTCCAGTATGCGGATGTACAGAGAACCTGAAACAAAATATCAATGCCCAATAATATCAGTATAGATATATACTGGCTACTGTCTTACATTCTAAGAACTGATCAAGGCAAGAGCTTTTAAAAACTCTACAGTTAGAGAGAGAGAGACAGACAGACAGACAGACAAAGTGTGTGTGTGTGTGTGTGTGCACGAGCACACATGTGCATGCATGCGTGTCTGCACGTGTGTGTGTGTGTGCATGTATGTGTGTATGTGTGTGTGTGTGTGTGTGTGTGTGTGCGTGTGTGCGCACATATATACAGTCTGTGCACATATATACAGAGAGAGAAATAAATTCCTAACACCAGAGGAAAACAATAGCCAGAAAAATCAAAAACTTTTTTTTCAGCTACGCTATGTAGTCTGTTCTTTTTGACTTGTATAAACAAAGTGAGTCTATGTTTTAACCCGGTGTTCAGTTGTCTGTGTGTGTGTGTGTGTGTGTGTGTTTGTGTGTGTGTCTGTGGTAAACTTTAACATTGACATTTTCTCTGCAAATACTTTTGTCAGCTGACACCAAATTAGGCATAAAAATAGGAAAAATTCAGTTCTTTCCAGTCATCTTGTTTAAAACAATATTGCACCTCTGGGATGGGCACAAAAAAAAAAGAAGCCTAATTATATGCAAACTGCATTTACTGTTATATTTATATTTTTTGTATTCTCTAAACTTGGCAGAATGGGGGAAGCCCACAAGACCGAGAAGTATGCTAGTCTGGCCAGCAGCTTGAGAGAACCTGGCTTCCAAGCCAAAGTCCTCGCCATAGAGATTGGTGCTAGAGGGTTTGTGAGCACATCTGCCTACAGCCTCATGAAACAGCTATTGATTTCTGGCAGAGAGAGGAAAAGGGCTGTCAAGGCAAAGGCAAAAGCAGCAGAAAACAGTTCCAGCTGGATCTGGTTGAGGAGGAATGAGAGTAAACTCCATAAGGATTAAATTTCCCTACTTAAACTAGAATACAATGGCTCAGTGGTTAAAACGTCTTGCAGAAACGGTGACTCAGTCCTGAACTGACGATCACCCTGGAGGTGCGGGTTCAAACCTGCTGAGGACCAGGAAAAAAAAAAAGGCGGCAATACAAGGGCATCCAGGAGTCATGACCTGGGTGTGGCCCGGCCCCCTTAGAGTGTAAGGAGTTAAGGGCCAAAACACTTGACTGAGGGGCACTTCTCTGAAGACCTTGTACTGTCCAGCTCTCCCTAGAGTTTCTTATCATCGTACTTCATCACTGGAGGCTGCCAAAAAAAATGCCAATGTAAAAGTTTATCATGTCACAAATGCATGCACACAGATATACAAAACACACACACATACAGCACATACACACACCACAAACACACATGTACACACACACACAAATGAAAGCATCACCACCCCAAAACTGTTAACTGAATGAAAAAGATTAAATAATTCAAAATTATAAACCACAAAATCAGTATAACTTAGATCTCACTTTCCTTTTTTTTTTCTTTTTTTTTTTAACAAACATGGTTCGTCAAACATGAATAAAGTTGAAAACATGCCAAAACAGAAAGCCCAAAGGGCTCATTTGATGGGACTTACCTGTGCCTGTTTGGGCTGGACTGGCTTTCACGTCTCTCACTACCAGTGGAAACTCCAAGGAGCTGACAGTATCTCGGTCAAGCAGTTGGTTGGTCAGCACCACACCATCCTCCGTGATTCTGAACAAGTTCTATGACAAGAGACAGAAAAAGTGAGAAGGTGAATGAAACACATCAAGCAATCAAAAATAAAATAAAATAAATCTAGCACACACATGTACACACACACACACACACACACCCTCACACATGTGCATATATCTTAAAACTACAGCAGTCCACATACCTTTACATGAAATCAAGCTCTTCTCTAGGTGTTTTTGATTAATGTACCTGCAGATGTGTACATGATTGAGTGTATTCCAGTGTAAGTGTGTGTACACTTATGTGTGGTGTGTTATTGTGTGTGGGTGTGGGTGTGCGTGTATGCGCACACATGTGTGCTCATGCTTGTGCACGTGCTTGTGTTTGTGGGCAAGGGTTTCAGTTGTTTTTCAATTATACATTACAATTACTGAATCTCGGAGATGAACCAAAAGTCACATGGTTTGCAAGTTATGCTTCCATTTGCATCTGAAGTATGGGACCCATCCATGCAGGATAGGAAATGTTTGCACATTTTAAAATTCTCCCAGGTCAACCTTGGTGCAGACTACAACTTCTCATGGAAACAAAAACGTCACTCAGCTGAATCCTTCACAAAGCATTTACAATGTTTATCAACAAAAACCACCAAGTATCACACAAAGTAGTTGTGGTTAACAACTGCGGCAGATCTAAAGAGAGAAAAACATATTCCATAAACAACTGCTCCAAACATGAATTCTTAGTGAAAGCAGAATGGCTCTTTAAAAACAAAGCATTACAATTTGTAACCATAAACCAGACTACATATATAACAGAATATAGAATATAAAAAGAAAGAACCTCTACTTCAAAACGGTTTTTCACTCACTTGAAATAGAGTGGGATCTGTGACGCTCACTCCAGACGGGTTGCGAGCTACAATAGGCGAACCAAATGACATCTTCAGGTCACTGTCAGCATCATCGTCCTTGGCTGTCAGAGTTATCACCGTCGTAGAGACTGGAACATCTGGTGACAAAACGCAGAAATCAAATACACAACACAAAAACACACACATGCAGGCATGCACACACACACACACACACACAAACACATATCACACACACACACACGCACAAACACACACACACATACAGAGGAAGATTAATGAAAATCCATCAAAAAGAAATATTTCCACTGTGGGGTGCATGATTCAATGTGAACGATTCAATGTGAAAGAGTGCTGTAAGTATACACAAGTATTAAAAAAGGCACCAACATGTGCTTCAACAATCAAACTACTAGTCCCTCAAACAAATGAACAATAAAACAAAGAATACATATACAAAGTATATATATGTATATATATATATATATCTGTATAAAAGTGCAGACCCTTTTACAGTTACACTTGTGCACACTTAAGCATGTGCAAAAAATCAAATGTAGATGCAATCGTTTACTTGCACAATCTAAGTCACACATATGTACTCACATGCACACACACTTGTGCACATACACAAGCACACTCATTGAGACAATATGAATGAGTATTATGTTTGAAAAGTCCAGAAGCAGAGTGTCAAGACATTTCATAACAAGTCTCGAAGTCATATCTCATCAATATTCAGAAAAAAACTTCTCGTTAACATTTATTTGTCTTACTACACCTCACAGGTTCATCATTTCTGGGGAAAGAATGCATGGATGTGAGTTGGAGAGAGTGATGATGAAATCACTGGTGTGCTGCTGCTGGCTACTTCCTCATGTGTGAGGATCTAGAAAAGCCTTAAACAAAATTCTTGTTGCTCTTAACAGAACACTTCTGTGACACTGCAAGGTGCCATCAGCCGCCATAGCGAAGTGGTTAGCATCACACACTGATAACTGGGTGTGGGTTTTTTTCTGGCCTATGGCAAGCTGCTACCCAGAATAGTGTGTGCTGTGGACTTGACCACATGGCTGAGGACCATACACTTCACAGATACATTTTTGGTGGAGTTGCTAAAATTTCTGGACCCAAACTGCAGGTGTCTGAATCTCTCAGGTCTGGTTGATGCCAGGAAATATAATCACTTGCACCATACCTAAGAAATGGACTTCCATAGCAATATTGTTATCATCCTCATCCACCATTACCACAGAAAAAAAATGTCCCAGATTATGTGGCCTTTCATGCTCTGTTTTCATGGTGACCTCAGTTTTAACTCGCCCTCCACTTTCATGCATTGAGAGTTCCTGCCAAGGTCTTCAGTGTCTGCAGGTTCATGGCAGACCTGTTGCTGGAAAGAAAAAAATGGTGACCATCTCTGCTCTGAAGGGGATGCTCACTCTGACTGTCTGTGCGACAAAACAACTGTCGTCAGTATGGGGGCTTGGAGATGGTGTCCTGCATTTGCTGAACCACAACAAGCACTACTGAACACCACCAAAGTGACTCAGCAGCAGTGTAGGGTCTTCTCTAGTGTGTCACCCCTTGGCAACCTGGCATCTTTAGTTCCCTGTTATGTGGAAAGCTGGCGCAGAGACTGCAGCAGCCAAACCCAGGTGTAGCTGTGTATCATGGACTAGGAATGAGCAGCATGGGAGTAATGACGCTGGCATGGTGCAGCCAAGAAAAACAAAGATGAAACAAAAAATTACATGGTACAAGGCTGAACTCAAGAAAAATCTTCCTGTGCTGCAAAGGGATGACATTAACCAATTACTCACTTTCACTGACAGAGACAGATATTGTGGGTGGCTCAAAGTAGGGATCCTTGTTGTTGGTGTCCAGAATGTTCACTATGAGTGTGGAAGACCCTGTCAAGGCAGGACTTCCTTTGTCACGTGCTCTCAACTGGTGAAAGAAAACAGTTATGGTTTAATGCAATACCTATAAAAACTGCCTCAGAATAATCTGCAAAAATGTACATTTACAAGCCACTGGAAGGAGATGCATAACCCGAAATCTTCATCACATTTCATCTTATTAAGACTCCCTATTCCCAAAGGGAATAATGATTTTTTTTTTTTTTAAATTAAACAACGAACATATCTGAAACAGATGAAGCTTTCTGATAAGGATAAATTTAGCTTCTGTGGAACACATCCAGAACCACTGAACTCTTTGTTTGAAGATGTGAGGTTGTGCAGAGATTTTGGTCTGCTCTTCAAACTATTCTCATCTCATCTCATCTATCCCTTGACCCGTGGGTGGGTCGTTGGGGCACCATGGATGACTGCCTGGTCAGCTCGCGCCACCTGCCTCGGTTCAAACTATTATGAATGACAAATGCAGTAACGTACAAAATGAACTAATTTTATTTGGCAAGTCACATGCATTTGGTACATTTTCATTTTACTTGCCAAAAACTTTCTATACAAAAGTAAATTTAAAAAACAGCCTCCAAAATTCAAAGCATTTAGAACGCACCTCAGTTATAGATACAAAACTGAAAAATACAGTTACCTTTTGATGAACTATTAATGGAATACTATGTGCCAAATATAGACACTTACTGTAATCTTGCTAGCTTCCTTTAAGCTATACACCAGTCCTTGAGAAATACAAAGTACAGTGTTATTGTATCAATTGTTTCTATTTGCAAGCTCTTCTTTGTCCATAATGTAAATATTACACATCCATTGTATACGATTATTCCATAGTGTACAGATATCATGACTGGCTTGTCTTATCTTATTACTATTATTGGTGTAATTATCATAATTATCAATATCTATTTTCCTTTCTCTTTTTAAAAATTATATATATCATCATATATGTATATGCATGCACGTTTTTTTTTGCGTGTTTTTTTTTTCAACTAAATTTTTCTCTCTCTTAAAGTAAAACTAAATTCAACTGAATTAAAAATAAAACAAATGGTTTCTAATCATCCACAGGACATAGAAGGTTTGTACACTGTGTGAAACTGAAGCTGCTTTCTGCAAGCAGAGCATGCTGACATAGTGCAGCACAACCGACCCCTTTTTTTCTGGTTGCAATTGTATGCTACACCTGACCCCTTTTTTTCTGGTTGCAATTGTACGCTACACCCGACCCCTTTTTTTCTGGTTGCAATTGTATGCAACACCCGACCCCTTTTTTTCTGGCTGCAATTGTATGCTACACCTGACCCCTTTTTTCTGGCTGCAATTGTATGCTACACCTGACCCCTTTTTTCTGGTTGCAATTGTATGCTACACCTGACCCCCTTTTTTCTGGCTGCAATTGTAAGCTACACCCGACCCCTTTTATCTGACTGCAATTGTATGCTACATCTGACCCCTTTTATCTGGCTGCAATTGTATGCTACATCTGACCCCTTTTTTCTGGATGCAATTGTATGCTACACCCAACCCCTTTTATCTGACTGCAATTGTATGCTACATCTGACCCCTTTTATCTGGCTGCAATTGTATACTACATCTGACCCCTTTTTTCTGGCTGCAACTGTATGCTACACCCAACCCCTTTTATCTGACTGCAATTGTATGCTACATCCGACCCCTTTTTTCTGGCTGCAACTGTATGCTACACCCAACCCCTTTTATCTGACTGCAATTGTATGCTACATCCGACCCCTTTTTGTCTGGCTGCAAATGTGTTACACCCGACACCTTTTTTCTGGCTGCAATTGTATGCTACATCCAACCCCTTTTATCTGGCTGCAAATGTATGCTACACCCAACCCCTTTTATCTGGCTGCAATTGTATGCTACATCTGACCCCTTTTATCTGGCTGTAATTGTATGCTACATCTGACCCCTTTTTTCTGGCTGCAATTGTATGCTACATCCAACCCCTTTTTTCTGGCTGCAAATGTATGCTACACCCAAATCCTTTTTTTTTCTGGCTGCAATTGTATGCTACATCCAACCCCTTTTTTCTGGCTGCAAATGTATGCTACACCCAAATCCTTTTTTTTTCTGGCTGCAATTGTATGCTACACCCAACCCCTTTTATCTGACTGCAATTGTATGCTACATCTGACCCCTTTTATCTGGCTGTAATTGTATGCTACATCTGACCCCTTTTTTCTGGCTGCAATTGTATGCTACATCCAACCCCTTTTATCTGGCTGCAAATGTATGCTACACCCAACCCCTTTTATCTGGCTGCAATTGTATGCTACATCTGACCCCTTTTATCTGGCTGCAATTGTATGCTACATCCGACCCCTTTTATCTGGCTGCAATTGTATGCTACATCTGACCCCTTTTATCTGACTGCAATTGTATGCTACATCTGACCCCTTTTTTCTGGCTGCAATTGTATACTACATCTGACCCCTTTTTTCTGGCTGCAACTGTATGCTACACCCAACCCCTTTTATCTGACTGCAATTGTATGCTACACCCAACCCCTTTTATCTGACTACAATTGTATGCTACATCTGACCCCTTTTATCTGGCTGCAATTGTATACTACATCTGACCCCTTTTTTCTGGCTGCAATTGTATGCTACATCCAACCCCTTTTATCTGGCTGCAAATGTATGCTACACCCAAATCCTTTTTTTTTCTGGCTGCAATTGTATGCTACATCTGACCCCTTTTTGTCTGGCTGCAAATGTGTTACACCCGACACCTTTTTTCTGGCTGCAATTGTATGCTACATCCAACCCCTTTTATCTGGCTGCAAATGTATGCTACACCCAAATCCTTTTTTTTTCTGGCTGCAATTGTATGCTACATCTGACCCCTTTTATCTGGCTGCAATTGTATGCTACACCCAACCCCTTTTATCTGGCTGCAATTGTATGCTACATCTGACCCCTTTTATCTGGCTGTAATTGTATGCTACACCCAACCCCTTTTATCTGACTGCAATTGTATGCTACATCTGACCCCTTTTATCTGGCTGGCTGCAATTTTATGCTACATCCGACCCCTTTTTTCTGGCTGCAATTGTATGCTACATCTGACCCCTTTTATCTGGCTGTAATTGTATGCTACACCCAACCCCTTTTATCTGACTGCAATTGTATGCTACATCTGACCCCTTTTATCTGGCTGGCTGCAATTTTATGCTACATCTGACCCCTTTTATCTGGCTGCAATTGTATGCTACATCCGACCCCTTTTATCTGGCTGCAATTGTATGCTACATCTGACCCCTTTTATCTGGCTATAATTGTATGCTACACCCAACCCCTTTTATCTGGCTGCAATTGTATGCTACATCCGACCCCTTTTATCTGGCTGCAATTGTATGCTACATCTGACCCCTTTTATCTGACTGCAATTGTATGCTACATCCGACCCCTTTTTTCTGGCTGCAGTTGTATGCTACATCTGACCCCTTTTATCTGGCTGCAATTGTATGCTACACCCAACCCCTTTTATCTGGCTGCAATTGCATGCTACACACAACCCTTTTTTTTCTGGTTGCAATTCTATACTACCTACCCCCTTTAACTCCTTTTACCCCTGAAATCAGAGCATGGCGGCCTACATGGCGGGGTAAAAATGGTTATACACGTAAAATCCCACTTATGTACATACAACTGAACATGGTAGTTGCAGCCCACGAATGAAGAAAACCCCTTTTCTCTGGCTGCAATTGTATGCGCTTTACAATCAAAATGGATTTTTTTTCTTTTTTACAGAATTTCGCCAAAGACAACCCTTTCATTGCCATGGGTTCTTTCATGCTGCACCTAAACCATTAAAAAAAAAAAAAAATCTTCTGTTTGCACTTACAGTCAGATTATACCGGTTATTGAGGTCGTAGTCAAAGCTACCATCAGAAGTGTGAATCTCTGCCACATAGAAGGCGCCCACAAGCGTAACATTTTTGACTTTAAACTTTCCATAGTTTCCGGAATCGATGGAGACTTCCACTTGTCCATTGCCAGAGGTAGGTGAATCCGCATCTGACACTGTCACTGTTGTGACAAGTGTGTCTGAAAAAAAAAAAAAAGAAGTAAAACTATAATTTCTCGCAAACATAATTCAACATAAAAACTTAACAGTAATACAGACAGAACAGAGATCCATACCAAATATTCAACAGGGTTTAAAATGTGACAGACCTGTGACCACTCGAAGTGTAACCTTGACAAACCAAATTAAACAAGAAGGGCAAGGGCTTCAACACTCACTTGTGATACGCAATGAAAAGAAAAAAAATCTTATAAAAATTAGTTTATTGAAATGTGTTCTCTATTCGTTAGGATAATTATCAAAGCTTCGCGTTTAAAAAAGCAAAAGCAAAAAAAAAAAAAAGCTTCAAAGCAGATTCAAACCATGGATGTTCGGGTTGTGAATGAGTGGTTTTGTGCACCGCGCTAACTCGCCATTCAACGATGATGTTCAAAAATCATTATTTCACCATGTTCTTTTAGCAGAATAAATCAAGAACAGTAATCGAAGTGAAAACTCCGTTTAAATCATGTTATTCTGGGGTATCTCGGGCATTTAAGAATTTCTTTCAAGTCTGAGGTAAAGGAGACATTCCCACTGCCTGGAACACACTGCAATATATGTCTGATATTTACAGATGTGCAGAAATCCGTGTTCCACAAGCATACGACATCATCCATTCAATTTCTCTTTTCTGTTCATTTTAGTTAAACCAGTATCCACTCTAAAAATTTAATATGCAGTAAACAAGTCGATGATTATGTAAGAAATTCTTTTAATTCAGCAGTAAAAGAGATGTTGCCATCACGTCAGGCTTTGCAAAATGTTGTCAAGATCTGCACAAACCAGTGTAGACAAGGCTGACCTTAGTGAAACGGTCGATTCAAATTTTCTTTTAGGTTCATTCCAGTTAATTCAGTGTCCACTTTAGAATATTTATATGCAGCAACCACGTCAATAATGTAGTTAGTGTCACTGTATGTGTTCTGTCCAGAATATGTATTTCTTTGGTTTTAATTGCGAACAAGAAAAACGATGTCATGGCGTCTGCTTACAAGACATTCGGGCGGCTGTAATGGCATAACAGCATTTTCGGAATCCAGAACCAGCATCAACGAAATAAACCATTGATCATTTGGATATACAGTTAAATTCAGGAGATGTACAACCTATCATTGGTATGACTATGAAAATTTTTTTCCTACTATGTTTAAGCCAAATTTGGTATTGGCAGACAAAGTATTTCCAGACAAAATGTCAATGTTAAAGTTTACCACGGACACACACACACATACACAGACAACTGAACACTGGGTTATAACACAGACTCACTTTGTTTCCACAAGTGAGTCAATTTGTCAATGAATACTGCACATAATCTATCATTTATTCTGACTATCTCTAAGGTGAGAAATGTTTTCCAAATGTTTTAATGAATTAAAACCATCCAAAAGTGCCTGCTTGTATACCAAATTTGGTCACAAGTTTATTCATGTACATATGTATGCTTCAATTTTGCATTGCCCATTTCTCCTTGGCACTTTTATCTGGCAGAAACAGCCAAAAAAGAAATGATGAAAAACTCATTACAGGAGACATTTCAAAAGCATGAACCTGATAAAAGGAAAAGCTGATATGGAATTCAAGTTCATAATAACTTTAACATGAACACTTTCAAAATAACAAACACACATACGGAAAGTGATGAATACACACATGATTATAGCCGTATACGCACATACCTGCTGAAAAAAAACCCACACACAAACATAGACAGAAAAAACAAACATTCATACAGACATGTCAAACAAACCTACTGACTTCCATACATATGTGTGCTTGTAGTTTCAGTTTTTCAAGGAGGCATCACTGCATTCAGACAAATCCATATTCTCACCAAATCTGTTAGGTAGGTGCCTGACCAGCAGCATAACCCAACGCACTTAGTCAGGCCTTGAGTGCATGTATCATATCTGTCTGCCTATCAGAGTGGATTTCAACCGAATTTTGCCAGAGGACAAAACCCTTGTCGCCATGGGTTCTTTGTCAGTAAGGCAACTGTGTGCTGTAAACGGGACCTCAAGTTTATCGTCTCATCCAAATGACTATACACTCAGTTTGATCTTCCAGTCAAACATGGGAGAAAGGGCGAGTGGGATTCGAACCCACACCCTCATGAACTCTTTGTATTGGCAGATGAACATCTTAACCATTCTGCCACCTTCCTCTCTTCCATCTGTGGTGGTAAAGATCAGTAAAAAGAATGGTATTGTGGCCACATGCTTAGAGTGTTGGATTCTCACCCAAATTTCATAAGTTCAATCCTTAGTTTTGGCACACCTGAGGGTTAAGGCTGGAGATTTTTCCAATCTCCAAGGCGAACGTATGTGCAGACCTGCTATTTTGCCTGAACCCCTTCCATGCGAACAGGCATGCAGAAGATAAAATACGCACATTATAGATCATGTAATCCATGTCAGCATTTTGTGCATTATGGAAACAAAGACATGCCCAGCATACACATCCTTGAAAACACGAGTATAACTGGCCACATTGCTGGGTAAAAACAGTCATACATGTAAAATTCTACTCTTACATACAAGTGAATTTGGGAATTTCAGCCTACAAATGCAGAGGAAGAAGAAACCACTGAAAACATTTGTCATGTACAAAGCTGAGACTGGAAGGAACAAACAGAATACAAGCAGAACAACTTACTTTTTGGATAATCCTCTCTAATGCTAACTGTTTTCTCGAACTGTGTGAACGTTGGTGTGTTGTCATTAATGTCCTGGCAGACACACACAAAACATGGAGATACTTTATCAACATGACCAAATGCATTGGCAGAAAGAAAACAGCTAGCATAACCCATTCCATACAGATGGTTCTTGTCCAAGTGAACTAGTACTTTCCAGTTAGATATTCCTCCAAGTTTTTCTTGTATTACTTTCAACCGATTTATAGATTTTCTTCTCCTTTTTTAAAAATACATAACAATCATCTGAAATGCAAATCTGGCAAGCGACATATCCATTTATTTGTATCCCAAACAATGAATAACAGTAACCTTTACTTTTTTTTTCTTTAACCCTTTGCAGATTTGCTGACAGTTTGCCTTCTAAATCTATCTGTTAAAATCATTATATCATCCATGATTTATCATAACACTGAATTGAAAATCAGATGCATTACTTCTTGCTCACTGATGTTGCTTTCGATTAAAAAAAACGCATGGATTAAAAATTCCAAACTAGGCGCATTCTCTCTCTCTTTGTATTTTAATTTTTTAACATTTCCAGTTGATCGTTTGATCTTGCTTTCTTTTCAGCAAAACATTATGATATCTCATCATAGTTAGTGATTCCATTCATCAACACTTGCATCATTATAGAAACTAGCAGTTTCAGTGAAAACAGCCAGAACAGGCATCTGTTAATGTATGTGAATGTGCATCTGTGTGGTTTTCGCATTTTCTTAATCCTCAATGCTCTATCTCATGTCCTAACAGATGCAGTGCTGTATACTGTTGCCTACTTCTGCACATCATCACTTGTCCTTGAATAAAGTGAGGTGTTCATATGCGCATGCATGTGTGCCTGGGAATAGGCGTGAACATACAAGATGTTTTCATGGTTTATGTAAACATGAGTGCTTAAGAAATATCCATTGCTGACTTGTGATAATTTTATGAAGGGTATTAAGATACTTACAATTACGTTGATTATGATACCAGCAGTCGTTCTTATTCCTGAACCATCAGAAGCTGCAGCAGAGAACCTGAACCTGTGAACAAATAAGACATCAGGAAGAAATTATGTGGGGCAGGACAAGAGGGGATGAAGGTAGGTTGAGGGAAGGGAAAGAAAAGCAAGCAAGCAACATGTACACCTGCACTTGGCGCACCGAAAAAAGAACCCATGGCAACACAGTTGAAGTCTTCTGGCAAAATTTTGTAGAAATCAACTCTGATAGGTAAACAAATATACATGCATGCACTCAAGGCCTAATTAGCATATTGGATTATGCTGCTGGTCAGGCATCTGCCTTGCAGATGTAGTGTAGTGTATATGGATTTGTTCAAATGCAGTGATGCCTCCTTGAGAAACTGAAACTGTGGTAGGATTCACTTTACACAGCAAAAACCACATCCGTAAGGGTATCAGATATTTCAAAACTTGATTCCAGTACTCTCTCTCTCCATTCTTTCCAGTCCCTTCCCCCCTTCTTTTCTCTTTTCTGCTTTATTTTTTTTCCTTTTCTTTCTTTCTTTTGGGTGGTTGGGGGATGGGGGGTGGGGGATGGGGTTGGGGGCTGGTGCTGTAAACTTTTGGTTGACTTAAAGTGTAAACAAAGTGAGTCTATTTATAACCCAGTGTTCAGTTGCATGTGTGTGTGTGTGTGTGTGTGTGTGTGTGTGTGTGTGTGTCCTTGGTAAACTTTAACAATGCCATTTTCTCTGGAATTACTTTGTCTACCAATACCAAATTTGGCTTAAACATAGTAGGGTTACAAAAAATCTTCAGTCATGCCAATGACAGGTTGAATGTCTCCCAAATATAGCCGTATTTCCAGTTAATTAACAGTTTATTGATGCTCGATCTGGATTCCAAAAGCACTGTTACCCCTTTGCAGCTGCCCGAATGCAGGCAATGCCTGGTTAGAAGATGCCATGACCTTTTTTTCTTGTTCGCAATTAAAACCAAAGAAATACAAATTATGGACAGAACAGATACAGTGACACTGACTACATTACTGACGTGTTTACTGCATATGAATATTCTAAAGTGGACACTGAATTAACCCCTAAGCTGCTTATATGATGAGATAACTTGTCATTGAAATATTCGGACTTTTCCCTGATTTGCATTGAGTTCGTTGACAAAAATTTGGTAGCTTCAGCTTTGGAAATCTTTCTAGATTCTATTCATAGCTAGAAATCCCATCTACGTCATGAGGCAGTCCTTTATTTGAACGTTTTGGTTGGGTTACTGCCACAGTGTTTGCCTGGCTCCTCTCCTTGCTCGCTCAACAAAATGTCAGATTCCGAGCTCAAGACATGCGATCATGTTGCCCAGAATCAACCAACATTGCTTTCTTTAACTGATGCTCAGAAATAATTGAAGTGTAAATTCAAAGGAGAAGACAGTGATGAACTTTTATTGGATGATTTGACAGAAAATATAGGAGCAATGAAGAGACTGGCCAAGAAATGACTGTCAGTGAGTGATGCTGACTGTACAGCTGTAGCAGATGACAGGAAATGACTGAATTATTAGCAGGACATAGTGTTAGTAATTTTCTTGGCACTCAGCCAATGCCATCTGGTGAGAACTGGATGAATTGACTGTGTTAGAGGGGTGAAGAGGAGAGGGGTGGAGACCGATGGGGCATGGCCCCACATCCTTATTATCATCTGGAGAAGTCATAATGCACTGTGTATCTGTCTTTTTTTTTATTTATTTTTTTATTTTTTTTATTGTGGTTATTCTAGTATAATTTGTGTGTGCAGGTATTATCCATTTGTCCAGAAAATATATTTTAGAGCCTGACTCGATGGCAACGTCTCCTTTACCGTCAAATCAAAAGAATTTCTTCAATAATCATTGATGTGTTCACTGCATATGAATGTTTTAAAGTGGATACTGAAGTAATTAGAATGAACAGAAAAGAGAAACTGAATGGTCGGTGTCATAGTTTCTCAGTGAGTATGAAGAGCTTGTTGAGCATGGATCTCTGCCAATCTATAAAAAAAATGGACACATATTGCAGGTGTTTGAGGTGATGGGAATGTGTCCTTTACTTTGGACTTCTTAACCCTTTCACCGCCAGTCAATTTAGAGTACAAAATTCCCCTGTGGTATAAACACAGAAAAGACAGTGGCTAAGAATAGCTGGGGATTCCCTGTGCGATGTATAGAAAACATGGCCTATCCTTCAACCGAACATTAAGAACAGTAGATTCATAGATAACAGACCTATGAATGGTCACCTTTCAGTGACATGGGTCCTCTACTGCACCTGTGCATAAATGCAAGTTTGGCGCTGAATGGGTTAAATGCCCAAGATATACCAAAATATGATTTAAACAGCGTTATCACTTCAATTAATGCTGTCGAATTATTCCACTAAAACAAGATACTCAAATGATAATTTTTTTATGTCACTGTCAGAGCTGCGTTAGCGCAGTGGATAAAACCACTCATTCTCAATTTGAACATCAATGGTTCCAATCTGCGTGAAAGCCATTTTTTCTTTTTTCTTTTTTAAATGCGAAGCTTTATATAATTATAATAAAAAATAGAGAACACATTTCAACAAACTAATTTCTATAAGTTTTCTTATTATCATTATCTTTTTTGTTTCCTTTGAGTGTATATCACAAGTGAGTCTTGAAGGCCTTGCCTTTCTTGTTATCTTTAATTCAGCAATGTACAGCCTTTTCAAAAGTAATGACTGTGCGTCAAATCCATCACAGCAAAGTGATTGACTTCCACTGACTTCCAATCAGTTTACAACATATGTTGTAAGTTGTGTGATTGTATATGTGCGAATGCATGTTTGAGTGTGACGAAGTTTGTTTGTGTGGGGGTTTGCACGCACACACACACACATGCAAGTGAGTATATGAATGTCGGCTGTATTTTTTGCATGCATATTTTCATTTGTCTAAGTGTTGATCAGCAGAAATCTCTGAGTTTTCAGAACTATCAATTTCACAAAGACCTTCACAACTAGCAGCTTCACAGACGTAAGTGCGGGTATGTTTGACTGAAGGAACAAGTGCACTGACAAGTATACAAACTTTCATCTGGAAACTTACACGCCTCTGCCATTAATAGTATCATTGAGTTTAATGGGATTTCTGGCTGTGATTTCTCCAGTGTTCTGGTTGATAGTCCAGAAGGCAGCATCTCGACTGTTGACCAAAGAGTAAGTGACTTGATCTCTGTCGCTGTCAACGGCCTGCAACATAAAAGTATTCAATGTATGATACTAAGTCCTTATATTTTTACCAACACAAACACATACTGAACAGTTCAAAAACCACTGATCAGATCAAAGACATTCTATCATCAGGTAATATATATAGATACACAACAATCTTGCTACTATCTTAAAACCTTGATTTCTCACAAACATCAGTGACAAAAACAATCACAGGTACATGCACACTTACTCATCAAAATACAGTTATCATTCTTTCTCTGTCTCTGGACCTTGCAATTGGGATGAACTTCCTCTTTCACTTTGTCAAGTCTCCACACTCAGCTCTTTCAAGTCTGGCCTAAAAACCCACCTCTTCCTAAAACAGCCTCCATTCCCTGCCTCTTCCTTGTCTTCAGTTTCTCCAGTTTTAGAGTTATGCATGCGTGTGAATGACTGGTGCGAAAGCACTTTGATTTGTCTTTGCACAAGATTCAGCACTATATAAATACTATTATTATTATCATCATTATTATCATTATCTCACCATATTCTAAACATACCTTGACAAATAAGCCGTTTTCCACTTTTGTCTTTCCCTCTTGAATGAAGCGGGTGTAATTCCCAATGAACTCTGGAGGATTGTCATTCACATTGAGGATCGTGATGATTAACTCTGCAATCTGATTTTTGGATGGGTCATTTCCTAAGTTGTCCTCGACCCTCACAGAAATACTGTAGCTTTTTTCCCACTCATAGTCTATGCAACGTTTGACACCAGGAGTGGGGCAGTCTTCCACATACACTGTACCAGTGACTGGATCAATACGGAACCTGGTAAAACAGAACAAACAAAATACTGCCATGAACAGAATTAACAACAGCAGTGATTTACAGTCAGTTTATCATGTGTTCAATTCAATTTCTCTGTGTTGTGAACCCATATGGTAACCAACGGCTACTGAAGCAAGAAAACAGCTATAAAATCATGTAGCAGTACAGCATTTCTGAACCCCTTACCTGCCCAACATTTGAATTATTTTGTCTTTCCTGTGTGTCAAGGAAAAACTTGGTGTTTCCACCTAAATGTGAAAAATAGGTGCATTACTTCTTCTGAGGTATCTCCTTCAAATTTAGCATGATGATTGCTCACACAGTGTACTTTAAGCAAATGATAGAGTTGTTATAATTTCATTGATTGTATTACTATTAAAATTCCATTGTATAACTGTTGTTACTGTTGTTTTAAATCTGAGTCAAAGAAAATTTCCATGAAATCAAGTGGTTAAAATTATCTGCATCACAATCAGATCCTGGATTTCCAGTGAAATTTGTTTTTGTTGGGTGCCTGTGGCCAAGTATTACACCAGAGCTTGATGAAAATGAAACAGACCAAATTCTTAACAATCACTTTAAGACAAGAAATTGATGATAAATGATAAAAAATATAAAAAAAGCATGCGTCACATAAATTAAACAATATTTCCCTTCTCAATTATTTCTCCCATGTTCAAACAAACTCCTCTCTCTGAAGATTAGTTTGCCTATTTATAATTACTATTCATTTTCTCTTGACTTCTCCCAACTACCTGTTCCTGGATACTTCCTATGCTCCTGTAGAAAGAGGTCATTCTCTGCCTTTTGTCCAACAACTCTGTCTATTGCTCTCGGAAAAACAATTCATCTATGTACCTTTAAAACAAATCTTAAAACTTACCTCTTTAAAAAAAACACCTTTCATAACAAATAGTGCTGTTGTCCCAGGCTGATGGCAATGTGAGTGCGTGTGATGGGCGACTGGACAGAAAGGGGGTGGGAGGATGTGTGGTGGTGTGGTTCAAAAGGGAGAATGACTGCCGGTTTTTACCCCTTTTACTTCTACCCAAAACTTTATTTTCCCATCTTTACAAATCCACTGTATGCAAATTATAATGATGCTCATTTTTAGTTGTACATATTTTAACTGAAATTGCTCTTAGCTGTTTAATCGTTCTTGTGTGTGTGTAACAGATGTAGTACTGAGAGTATGCTATTTTGTGGGTTTTGTCCATTGTGTTTTTACAATAATAATGATTTGTGTTTTATTACCCTTTTATATGTTTCTACTTCTTTTTTGTGTGCTATCTCGTTTCACTTTAATACTGGATTTGTAAAGTGCTTAGAGCTTGCTCATGCTTGTATAACTACGCTATATGAACATAAAATATTATTATCAGCATTATCATCATTATCTCACAATAAAAAGCTTGAACTCAACAAAAGACAGATAGGCGAGAGCCATATGCTTTCAAATCTTCCCCCCCCCCCCCAAAAAAAAAAAAATCCAAATTACAAAATAAACAACACCAAAAGCCATTTTCAAAGTTTGTACAAAGAAGTAGACCAGGAAAAATTGTAATGAAAAATCTCTCTTATTTGATGAATGTTGTCTCCCATGTACTTGCTCAACATAAAACCACTTTGGTTTGTATAAATGGAAGATAGAAATAAACAGTTTTAGAGGACTGACTTTGCATGCAGAACTAATTTTATGAATAACATGAAACAGTTATGGAGCTCCAGTTTTTTTATGTCCTCTCTGGGTTTATCTCATTTAGGTATAAATAACAGACATAAAATCAAGAAACGAATGAACACCAAAACACACATACAAAGAAACATATGCTTACAATCCTTCAGCATGGTCAATGAAGCTGTATCGGAGGCCATCATTTCCATACAGCTTGGAGTCCCTGTCAGTGGCCTGGAAGTAGGAAAAAAAAAAGAAGAAATTACTCATAAGGCACTTTCAGGATTACACAATTTCTTCTCAGAATCAAACAGTGAATAATTTAACCCTTTCGCTGCCAGGAAAATAAGATTTAAGTGAAATCTATTTGCCAGGGTTTTTTCACAAAAAACGGGTATAAATTAAAAAAAAATTCTGTGCTCTTTGTTATTGGAGAAAGACCCATAAAAGTATACATTTTCTGAAAGGGAAATGAATAAAGAATACAAAACACATGATGTTTTCCCATTTTATATATTTTAAGTGACATGCTGTTGTTTTGAAATCAGTGGTTTGTTTTTTGTCACATTTTCAACTTGTTCATTACAAACATTAGTCAGGTAATTTGCACAAAAATATCATTTTCTGGACAAATGGACATCTGCACACACCAAATCATACTAGAACAACCACAATATAAAAAAATGAAAAAGAAATAGATGCATTGTGACTTCTGCAAGTGATAATATGGATGTGAGGCCACGCCCCCTCAGTCTCCACCCTCCCCTCCTCTTCACCCCTCTCACACGGTCACTTCATCCAGTTCTCATCAGACCGCGTTGGCTGAGTGCCAAGAAAATAGCTCATACGGCGTCCTGCTAAAAATTCGGTGACCTGTTGTCTGCTAGAGTTGAACAGCCGGCATCACTCACTGATAGTCGCATCTTGGCCACTCTTGATTGCTCCCTTTATTTTCTATCAAATCGTCCTATAAATGTTCACCACTTGTCTTCTCCTTCAAATTTATGCTCCAATTCTTTCTGAGCATCAGCTAAAGAAAGTAATCTTGGTTGATTTAGTTCGCCACGATCGCATGTCTTGAGCACGGAGTCAGTCCGACATTTTGTTGAGCGAGCGAAGAGAAGAGCCAGGCAAAGACTGCGGCCAGTAACCCAACCAAAACGTTCAAATAAAGGACTGCCTTATGACGCAGATGGTGTTTCTAGCTATGAATAGAATCTAGAAAGATTCCCCAAGCTAAAGTTACCAGCATTTTTGTCAACGAACTGAATGCAAAGCAGGGAAAAGTCAGAATATTTCGATGACGAGTTATCTCGTCATTGTGGCAGCGAAGCATACATGCTTTCCATGATGAGTTATCTCGTCATGTAGGCAGCCTAGGGGTTAAGTAACAAGGATCTTGGATTATTCTACTTACATACACACATATTTGTTTAAGTATGAATCTATCTAATGTGAACCAGTATGTTGATCATATGTCCAATCAACAACCATTTAACTAGATCTAGTCATCAGCCCCATCCCAATGTAATATGTAATGGGAGGCATAAATCTAAGTCTGCACATGAACTAATAAGCCCTGAGTGAGCAAGTGAGTGACAGAGAGAGAGAAAGAGTGTGTGTGTGTGTGTGTGTGTGTTCATTCTTTTCACTATTAGTGATATTAGACGATTAAAAAAACAAAACCAAAAAAAAAACATAAAAAATATAAAAAAGTGGGGTGGGGTGGGGAGAGGGGAAGAGAAGTCAGGATAATACAGAAAAGGTAGAAAACTACTAAGAAATGCATAACAAACATGAAATTAGCTTTAACAGTAACAATTCAATAATGATGATAATAACTAAAACCATTAACATAATCATGAAGTACATTAAAGGAATGTAGAAATAGGGCTAGCAACTAATGCCTTTGAAAGTTCTACTAAAAGAATCTCATTAGAAATAACTTCCCCAAAATCATCTGCAGAATAGTTACTCTCTGTGAAATACTTGGGCAAGAAGATATGTAACTGCTGACATTGAAACAAACTGACCCAAGCTGAACTGCTTACCACAAATGCACATAACATTTTTACTATATTTTGTCTTCAGCGCATCAAGTTTTATACAGAAGAAAGCAGAGGTTATTAATCTTGTATAGCAAGCTGATGAATTCGGTATTTTTTCTTTAATAATATGTTCGGGGAATAATGTCCCTTTCTGTTTTGAAAACTTTGCCTTCTATCGTTTATGAAATCGACCCCATGCTGTTTTTCCTAACACAGTGTATGCTTCTTTCACAGAAAGTCGGACAAGTATTTTTGTCGATTTTTCAGAATCTTCTGCTCCTCCTTTAGCAGCTTTATCAGCAGTTTCATTGCCATAAATGCCCACACGAGAAAGCACCCAACAAAAGCTGACGACAGTACCTTTAATCCTCAATGTACCAAATGATTTGCCTCAATAACTAAGTCAGGTCTTGTTTCAAGGCTAAATGATTCTAGAGCATAAAGTACTGATTTAGAATCAACAAAGAATGCTATTTTCAAGAAAACTATTTGATGGCTCACCAAGTAGCTCAAAGCTTATATAATAGCAACAAGTTCAGCTGTAAAAATGAAAAGATTCTTTCCAATAAAGAATGATTTTTCAACTTTAAAAGCAGGAATAGGAAGCTGCGCCATCAATTTTGTCATCAAGAATGGATCCATCTGTAAAAAAAAGGAGATGATTATGGTATTTTTCTGCTATGTGTATTCTGGCAGTACTCCTCGTGATATTGATGTTTTCTTCCTTTTTTGTTTCAGAATAATTGATATCAAAATCTGCTTTCAATATTCCCCCAAAAAGGAATAGAGTATAAGATGGTTTTACAGCTAACTCGTTCATGTTAACACCAAATTCTTTTAACAGATTTGAAACACGTGTGTGTGTGTGTGTGTGTGTGTGTGTGTGTGTGTCCCCCACCAATATTCCTTGTGACCATGAAACACTGTAATAAAGACATTCTATTCCATTTTATCAATATATCTAGCTTTACATTTCTAGATCAGCAAACAAAACTTAATAATGTCTTCTATTTATCAATATCTATCCTTCAAACTGAAAATGAGATTTGGCAGACAAAAAAAGTCACAGACCAAAGTCAAACCTCATCCATTTGAGTCAGTAAACAGTACTGGGCTAAAAAAGACTTAGTATAAACAGGGATTAAACTGGAGTTGAGCCAGAGGAGTACAGAAAATCCCAATAATGACTCATCTGTAAGTTTATAACTTTCAGTGCAATGACCAACATTGAAGCCTTTCAGGTTCTTTATTATTTCTCTGTAATTACTCCCTCTGAAATTCAACTGACCTGCCAGAGCTTTATCATTAATTTTAGCAAAAATCGGAAGACTGAAAAGAAAAGAAAAGAAAAGAAAAAAAATAATAATGGACACTTATCATTAATGTTCAATACAAGAAGGTACCATAACAAAAATTAATGCTCGATGAGCACACACCCATGTTCCTTTCAACACCTCTTATTTTTTCATCTTCCAAACAGGACCAGAAAATGCAGCATGGCACAGTGCCCAGCTTCACAATGCACAATGTGTGCATCTATTTCATGTCTGATACTGGTGTTACAAATATATCTTAAAAGAATACCCTGTCCAACTTGATCAACACCCTCAATACCGCTACCGGTACAAGACTTGTTCCATCAGCTGGTCTGGTCTGATTTTTTACCTTCAACAGAATTAGCTCATTTCGTTCTGTGTTTAGATCTAGGAGTATACGCATTCCAAATATTTAACTCTGAAATTTCAAACATTATCACCGCCTGAATAGTTACTGTGGCCCTATGCTTTGTGTGACCTCCTCATTTGCAAAATTATTACAAGAATTTTAGATGATGTTGGGAAAGGTAGATTGTCAATGTCTAATATGATTTTGTGAAATCAGGTTCTGCTAGACTGGCACTAACAAAAACAAATTTAGGTGATGCTGGAAAGGTCAGGTTATCAATGTCTAATATTATTATGCTAAAGCTGAATCTGCTAGACTGGCACTGGTAAACATTCCAAAATCAAATTTGACAAAGAACACAAAAATATAGAAATTCAACACGTGCGCGTGCACGCACACACATACAGAAAGAGAGTGAGAGAGAGAAGTTTCAAAGACAGTCTCCCATCAGCTCATGTAAACCAGAATCTGCTTCAGTAGAAACGATGCGGGTGCAACACATTTAAACAACGCAGCACAACACATAAACAAAGCAGCCCATCTCCCTTACAGTGACAGTGTATACATCAGAACAGAGCAACAACCAACAACACCCATCTCCCTTACAGTGACAGTGTATACATCAGAACAGAGCAACAACCAACAACACCCATCTCCCTTACAGTGACAGTGTATACACCACAACAGAGCAACAACCAACGACACCCATCTCCCTTACAGTGACAGTGTATACATCAGAACAGAGCAACAACCAACAACACCCATCTCCCTTACAGTGACAGTGTATACATCACAACAGAGCAACAACCAACGACACCCATCTCCCTTACAGTGACAGTGTATACATCACAACAGAGCAACAACCAACAACACCCATCTCCCTTACAGTGACAGTGTATACATCACAACAGAGCAACAACCAACGACACCCATCTCCCTTACAGTGACAGTGTATACATCACAACAGAGCAACAACCAACAACACCCATCTCCCTTACAGTGACAGTGTATACATCAGAACAGAGCAACAACCAACAACACCCATCTCCCTTACAGTGACAGTGTATACACCACAACAGAGCAACAACCAACAACACCCATCTCCCTTACAGTGACAGTGTATACATCAGAACAGAGCAACAACCAACAACACCCATCTCCCTTACAGTGACAGTGTATACATCAGAACAGAGCAACAACCAACAACACCCATCTCCCTTACAGTGACAGTGTATACATCAGAACAGAGCAACAACCAACAACACCCATCTCCCTTACAGTGACAGTGTATACATCACAACAGAGCAACAACCAACGACACCCATCTCCCTTACAGTGACAGTGTATACATCACAACAGATTCAGTTTCAGTTTCAGTAGCTCGAGGAGGCGTCACTGCATTCGGACAAATCCATATACGCTACAACACATCTGCCCAGCAGATGCCTGACCAGCAGCGTAACCCAACACGCTTAGTCAGGCCTTGAGAAAAAAAAAAAAAAAATTAAGTGAATAAATAATAGAAAAGCGTACATAAATAAATAAATAATCACAACAGAGCACCAACCAACGACACCCATCTCCCTTACAGTGACAGTGTATACACAACAGAGCACCAACCAACAACACCCATCTCCCTTACAGTGACAGTGTATACACCACAACAGAGCAACAACCAACAACACCCATCTCCCTTACAGTGACAGTGTATACACAACAGAGCAACAACCAACAACACCCATCTCCCTTACAGTGACAGTGTATACACCACAACAGAGCAACAACCAACGACACCCATCTCCCTTACAGTGACAGTGTATACACCACAACAGAGCAACAACCAACAACACCCATCTCCCTTACAGTGACAGTGTATACACCACAACAGAGCAACAACCAACGACACCCATCTCCCTTACAGTGACAGTGTATACATCACAACAGAGCAACAACCAACGACACCCATCTCCCTTACAGTGACAGTGTATACATCAGAACAGAGCAACAACCAACGACACCCATCTCCCTTACAGTGACAGTGTATACATCAGAACAGAGCAACAACCAACAACACCCATCTCCCTTACAGTGACAGTGTATACATCAGAACAGAGCAACAACCAACAACACCCATCTCCCTTACAGTGACAGTGTATACATCAGAACAGAGCAACAACCAACAACACCCATCTCCCTTACAGTGACAGTGTATACATCACAACAGAGCAACAACCAACGACACCCATCTCCCTTACAGTGACAGTGTATACATCACAACAGATTCAGTTTCAGTTTCAGTAGCTCGAGGAGGCGTCACTGCATTCGGACAAATCCATATACGCTACAACACATCTGCCAAGCAGATGCCTGACCAGCAGCGTAACCCAACACGCTTAGTCAGGCCTTGAGAAAAAAAAAAAAAAAAATTAAGTGAATAAATAATAGAAAAGCGTACATAAATAAATAAATAATCACAACAGAGCACCAACCAACGACACCCATCTCCCTTACAGTGACAGTGTATACACAACAGAGCACCAACCAACAACACCCATCTCCCTTACAGTGACAGTGTATACACAACAGAGCAACAACCAACAACACCCATCTCCCTTACAGTGACAGTGTATACACCACAACAGAGCAACAACCAACAACACCCATCTCCCTTACAGTGACAGTGTATACACCACAACAGAGCAACAACCAACGACACCCATCTCCCTTACAGTGACAGTGTATACATCACAACAGAGCAACAACCAACGACACCCATCTCCCTTACAGTGACAGTGTATACATCACAACAGAGCAACAACCAAAGACACCCATCTCCCTTACAGTGACAGTGTATACATCACAACAGAGCAACAACCAACGACACCCATCTCCCTTACAGTGACAGTGTATACACCACAACAGAGCAACAACCAACGACACCCATCTCCCTTACAGAAACAGTGATGACACTGGTTCCTCCACGAGCATCCTCTGACACTTCAGCTTCGAAAACCCTTTTCGTGAACTGTGGCGATTCATCATTGACGTCTTGCACCTCAACGTGCACTGTGGTGCTGGCCGAGCAGTCAGGTTTCTGCTTGTCTCTTGCTACTACCTGAAGATTTTCACCATCACCACCATCATATGCATTTACAACAAATGAATCTGCTGTACCATGCTTAGAAAAATAAGAAAAAGAAACACCCAACCAGCCAAAAAAACAATATATATATATATATATATATATATATATATATATATATATATATATATATATATCCAACAGTCAAAACAAATCTATGCAATAACAGCAGATCATCTATTTTGCATCAAGTAGTTACATGGCATTTGCACTAATCTTGAATGCTTGAATTCAATTTTGCTTGGTATATTTGGCTGTTGCTGGGTTTTTTGTCTTATCTATTTGTTTGCTGTTTTCATTTTTCACTTGCAGTTTTGTGCATTTTACACATACAAAAAACAACAAGAAGAAAGAATGGAAACACAACATGCATTCATGCAGAAAACTGAAAAAGAAAGAGAGAAAGGGGTGTAAATTCAACAGTAAAGACTAACAAGATAGGACAAGACATGTGGACAGGTCTGTTGAAAGTATTCACTCTGGTACAAATGCCTGGTAAGGGCCTAAACTATATCTGCAAATTCAAACATGCCAGGCTTGGTGTCCTATTTCCTGAGAGAGTACCAGTGTTACAAACAAACCAGTGCTCACACACACACACACACACACACACACACACACACACACACACACACACACACACACTCTCAAACCTGAAACACAGCTATTACATACTCATTTCATTCTCACAAGTGAACCAAAAACCCAAAACATGATTTTCTGCAGGAATAATCAGCCTGCAAACACACACAAAGTGGTATCAGGCACCAGCACCAATTACTCCCAAAATTGTGACCCACAACATTCTGAAAGCAATGCTGGGGTACGGTGCAGATTTACACAAACACCCGGATTGAATTTTTTTTTTAAAAGAAGAAAACAGGCAACTGTATACAAACAAAGCTCACCACCAAGTCATAGGCTTTTGTATTGCTCTCATAATCTATCTTTCTGCTGTCAATCACTCGGATGAAAATGCTGGCAGGTGTCTGGTCTCCCACAAAGTCCAACTCAAATGTATTTGAAGGGTCTATCAGACTCAAGGTGAACTGCCTGTTGTCAGTCTGGAACAGAATGCAATGGATAAAGATTAAAGGCGCACATGCACTGCACACACACACCGCACTCACTCACTCACTCACACATTTGCACACACACCTATACTCCAACACTCATACACACACACACAACTGCATTAATCAATTTATTAGCAAAATCAATCCGCTATGTGCTCCTATTTGACAAAATATATTCAATACATATACCGGGTACTCACTACGCTGAAGAGTTGAGAAAGCAAGTTTCTGTGTTTCACAAAACATGTTTCGTTTTTCTTTTGTTCAAACAAACAGATCATACTCTTTTGGTCATGTCCTGCTGCCGTTTTATTTTAAAAAACTAGCTCAAATAAACTGCGATAAAACAATCCATCTTTTTAAATACGATGGTGTATGTGTGTGTCCCTATATCTGAGTGTATATCCATAGCGTGTGCGTGCTTGCACATACCTATGCATATGTGCATGTGTGTGTGTTTGTGTGCACATGTGTTAGTGTCCTTTCTGTCACCTTCAGCCTGGTTCACTTGGTGCAAATACTCTCAGTGCACACATGTTACTTTGTCCTGTTTGTTGCTGTTCTGGGACTGCTCCTTTCATGGAAATCCCTGACTTTTCTCCTTAAGGTATGGTTTTTCAATGGCTATCAAAGACATTGTTCATGTCATTCGCTTATCTCTGCTATTGTGCCACCTATCTTAAATACAATGTTTAAAATAATGCAGTGTAATGACTAAGTTATAAGTTATAGCTATAGGTTACCTTCTACTGATCTAACATATGAACTGAACATTTTTATCTACAAGGTTCACATTGTATTGATGAAAATGAAATGTGCACATTTGTTCATTCGAGCATTCTCTCTCTCTATCTCTCATTTCCATGTCAAGTCTGATTCTGACATTCACATGTAATATAGTCACTCTGTCATCCATGCCCATTCAGATCGTGACACTTACAATATAATCCTTGTCGTTGAGCTCCAGCTGACCATAAAGGTTAGTTCCAGTGACAATGTTCTCCGGCACATTAAAGGTGTAGCGGTCTCTGCTAAAGATAGGGCAGTTATCGTTGATGTCTGTCAAGGTGATGGTGATGCTTGTCACTGCTGTGGTAGTGGGATCATCACCCAGCTGCTGAGTGGTCGCGTTCAACAGCTCCCTTGCCTGTCCAGAAATGATTCTTGTCAATGATACAAACACAATGCTGGCAGCAAAAAATGTCTCAGTACGGGACTTAGAAGTTGGTGTCCTAAGTACGTTAAATCAGAAGTCACTCTTACACCACCATAGTGACTCAGCAGCAGTGCAGTGTCTCCTATGGTGTGTGGCCTCCTGGCAACCTAACACTGATATTACCCTGTGGAATGGCTATACAGGGACTGGGACAGATGAACTGGAGTGTGGCTGTGTGTGTGTGTGGGGGGGGGGTGGGGTGGGGCTGGAATGAGCCGTGTAGGAGTAATGCTACTGAGACAATGCAGATGATCCGACAGCAAAAAAGAAAACAAGACAAAAAAAAAAAATTAAAAAAGGCAACAGGAATCTCATATATCCACTGCTTCTGAGTGCATAATGTGTAAACTGCTCTGCTATGGTTCTTATTCTCCTTCTTCTTCTGCGTTTGTAGGTTCCAGTTCCCATGTTCACATTTAGGAGTATGACCGTATCTACCCCACCATGTAGGCACCCATACTCCATCTTCAGGGATATTGCTATAGCTGATTTTATTGCCATATTTTTTGGTCACCGAGAAGCTTCAGATGACAAGGCATACAACCTGGTTTTTCAGAATTATTTCATCTGTACATAAGGTGCACTGGTCTAAGTATAAGGAGCAATAAATTCAAATCTTAAAATAGACAACCACCACTAATTACAACCCGATGACAGGCTTCTGTAAAAAAAAACAAAAATTACATTACATGCTTTGATTTGGCTGTTCATGTAAGCAAGTCGCAAGTATGCTGACACAGGTTTACAAGCAATCAGAACTTCTTTTTTAAATCAGGGGAAATGCTTTTTGCATTGTATTGCTTTATAAACTGGAAACAACAGCAGCTGATGCTTAACACTAAGAAAATAATGCCCTACTACGCTCTTTATCTCCATCCAAATAGCCCAGCTATTCATCCTTAGGTAATGGAGGGCTTTCTGACTTGAAGCGAACCAAATCCTTATTTATCTTCAGCTGTGACAGCCCATTACTCACATTTATACACTTAACAGATTCCATTTTCTTGTATGTAATCCATATAACAAATCTGCAAATTACAACTGACCTTGAACTGGAGATTGAACGCTTCTCCAGGCCGGCGATCAGGAGCTTCGTAGTCCAAAAATATTTTATTTGTAATGTTGCCATCAATGGGATTAACAGCAAAATATCTCTGGGCTTCATCATCTGCAAACACACATATCAGCTATGTCTGATTCCAACAATCAGTAGGGTAGGTATGGGTAATTGCGAACAGCGTGTAATTGCGAACAATTCATATACTGCCCCACTTCAAAGCGTTCTTAACAGTTGCATTTCACAATTTAAAGTTTGCTTCAGCCTTTTCCTAATATCGTAATGAATATCCATTTCAAAGAACCAGTCAAACATCAACTGTTTCTGGCTATTTCCGTGCTATTTCTTCTCTTTGCGCAGCACTGCTGACCAAGGTTACAAACATGCTCTCAAAATCCTAAAATCAAGGGAAGCAAGTTGCAGGACTTGGAACTTGGACACAGTTTATAAGAGTTGATTTGATTGGATATGTTGAATGCGCATTACCAGTGGGAAAATTTAAGAAAGCATATTGGTGACAGATCAAAATGTCAGTTTTGACAGGAATCTGCAAAATAGTGTCATCTGCAATTAGACCATAGGATATTTTGACGTGAGTGTATTTGTGAATGATGCTGCACAGTTACTGAACACTCTCAAAAGGGTGTGTTTGTATGCAGTGTGGGGTGTGTGTGTCTTAATGTCTGTTTGTGTGGTTGTATGCATGTGTGATCAAAACCAACAATACAACAGTCTGGTGCGATGTTCCAGTTGTTGTTGTCTCGTTCGTCATTATCAGATGGATTCCCCCATCTCCTCAATGAAAGCGGCAGTACGTCGCAGGTCCTCCAGACCTCCATAGAGCTTCCGGGCCGCTGGGATTGGGTCAGGCCAGGTTTTCTCTTGGAGCGCTTGGTGGAGCGGGCAAGACTGCAGCAGATGTTCTGTTGTCTGGCTGCCTGTTCTGCAGGGGCACTGCTCTGTGTCGTGATGTTCCAGTGATATGTTATGTCTAATGAGTTAAAGGCCTGCTTCTGTTTTAATTGTCTGCATGTACCCAAAGCCATCGTTCACAATTAGACTTGCCCGTTCACATTTACCCTCAGGCACCCGTGCTATTTCAAAAGTCGACAAAACGTTGAAAAGAATGAGCAGATGAACTTTTTCTGGTGTATCCGTCGGTGAAAGACTTCATAAAGAAAATAACTATGTTTGACTATCGCACGACATGTTATCTTTACAGTACACATGTAGAGCTGGTCGCTTCGACCAGATCGTTCGCAATTACCCATACCTACCCTACAGTCTACAATCAACATGAGGATAATTGCAACCAATCAGAGATCATCAACCAACCAACTGAAACTTAATAATAACAGACAGTACTTTTTTCAACACTCAGGCTACTACTGGCTCCAGAGTTCTGCAATGATGCTGACATGGACACATATTCATTTGTTCAACAATACAATAGTGTAGTGAGTAAAGAACCAATGGAAATTTTCATGTGTTCAATTTTCAAGCATAATATACACATTAATCTTTAATCACTCCAGACAAATCCAGTTCTTTTGACAAAAATTGTGACCTTAACCTTTAACTATACCAGTTTCAAGAAAATCAGAGTCAAAATATGAACTCTATCCAGCTTTTTATTTCATTTTATTTTACATGGACATGGCCATAATCTCTGACATCTTAGTTCTTGTCAGATTTTCATAAGGCAGGTGACTGCAAAAGTCTATTCATAACTACCATCTCACCAAGTCTGGTTCCTATACTATGTGTGGCAGCTGAGAATGTGCACGCATACGCCCCCCCCCCCTCCCCACCCCTCCCCTCAGACACACACACACACCTAGAGACCTGGAGATCATGTGTTACAGACTACTAATTATGTTTACAAATGTGAGTGAACAAATCAACCAACATAAAATCAGGTGCCATATATAAAACCTCACTGCCTAAGGTATATACCAATCTTCATTCACTTCCAAATCAAAGAAGATAAAAACAGCGGTTTAGGGGGAGAGGGGAGGGGTGGGTTTTTTGGGTGTTTTTTTTTGTTGTTGTTGTTTTTTTTGGAAACCAGTCATCTAATCATCTACAACTGTACAAGCAAAGGAAAACACCTTCAGTGGGCACTCACTTCCAATGAGTTCATATCTGATGGGCCTAGCATCTGCCTGGTCACTGTCAATGGCCAAGACATAATCAATGACGGTTCCCTGAAAAGACACACAACACATTCTACACCACGAAATATGCAACCAACCACTGATACAAAAATAGCCTATGTGAAAGGCCACATTCAACCACCACAATAAACTCATTCTAACCTTATCTGACCATTTATGTTTATACCTGTACCGAGCACCAAGTAATAATACAGAATTCTCTTTTGGCTACTTGATTTATCTGGTTTGCTAACTTGAAACTCATTCTCAAATGACTTGTTCATATGCCACATTGGCACTATTTCCTTCTGCACTCAAGTTTTGTTCAGCAACACATGTCTGCATGAACACCTGACAGCTGGACAGGAGGGTGGGGGTGGTACTTAAGGCCAGACACGGTAGTACAAAAACGTATGAAATAAACTTGAAGTTTATGGCTTTCTGTGACATGGTATGCAAAGATATTGGACTAAACATGTCTAAAAAGGTCATTTTGTGCAATTTGTCGTGACGGTTTCCATGGAAACGAATCCAAAATGGCCGACAAACAAAAAATTAAAAGCTTAAAACTTCGGTACCTTTATAGATATGTTATTTCTGTTTGTTTTATTTAATTTATTTGTATTTGTTCTCTTATTATAGTGCAGTGGTATTTTGGAATTTGAATAAATACATTTATTATTATTTTTTTGTTGAAATGAGTATAAATTCCTTGACATCATTTTTTTCAAATGAGTGTATATTCATTCTTTTACTAGTACTATACAAACCACTGCACTATAATAAAGATGAATACATTAAGAAAGAAAGTACTAAGTTTGAACATGCTATCTTTTAAAGTTTTTGAGCATTAGCATTTTGAAAAATGGTATTACGAGAACAAAACACAAAACTGAGAAAACAGGAAAAGAAAGAGATGTCCTTGTACTCACAAGAAATCACACATACTGATGCTGTTTAAAGCTTTATTTAAGTGAATATAGTACCCAGGGGAAACGGACTATAAAGATTAGATTTGAAGAAGCAAATTATGCGAAAAAACGAAAATCACAAAAAATCATGATTTTGGTCAAAATTTCACTACCGTGTCTGGCCTTAAGCAGCATTCATGGGGCAGAAAGTTAATCAATCACACAGTTTTGTATCAACCTTATGTTGTATCTTAACTTGCTTGGGATGATGATTTTGGGAGGATCCGAGGAAAAGATAAAAAAGAAAGAACACACACACGCATACAGAGACAGAAACAGAGTGAGAGAGAATGAGTGAGAGAGAAACTGGGATGGTGCAGGCAGAGAGAAAAAGGAATAAAGGGGGGTGGGGGTGGAAAGCAACACAGACAGAAATAACATGCACAGTGTGAAACCTTTGTACATGTTTTGGTTATCATAAGAATTTATAAGTTTTACTCTTGAAATTTGTCATTTACTATGCTAATGATCTGTTTAGATATTTTACTTTTGAGGTCTGCCATTCACCTTGGTCATAAAATGACAATGCTCTGTTATGATATTGTATTGTTGATGATTATTTACTTTGGTTATAAAAGTCTTTCATTCTATTAGCATGGTTATGGTCACAATGGAACTTTTGTTTTAATAAACACATGTTAGCTTCCCCTGCTCAAGCAGTGAGACCCAGCAGGCTGGGTATATAGAAAGAGACAAGCGTAAAGAACAGAAGAGCTGCAAAGTCTGTCCATAAAACATACAATGTAGACATAGCTGTCACCTATGTGCATCTTTGTTTTGTGTGTATGTTTACTGCACTTGTGTCAGTTTGTATGTGCAGATCTGTGTGTCAGTGCATATACATCTGTATTTACATGAATGTATGTATATACATACATAAGCATTTTATGTGCATTTGTACAAAGGCACATGGGTGATTCATGGCGTTGCTCTGTGATGTCACTGCAAAGCTGATCATTGACAAGTGCTGTTAACACACATCCACATCTTACCACAGGATCTCCTTCTGGAATGATTTTGCTTTCAGCACGAATAAATCGAGGAGGGGAGTCATTGATATCCAGAACTTTGATCTGAATTTCGTGGACAGTGTCGAACTGGCCATCCTATAAAATGAAACAAAAAACTCATCTTATAATTTTTTATTTTTTCCTAAGGACACACTGACATAAACAAACACATACACACACAAAGGGTGTGCAAGAGACGCACAACATGCTTTGAAAATAAAGAGAAAGAAAACCAGATGCTTTCCCAAGAAAAAAAAGGTCCATTGAAGTGTCCTTCACTTACCATACAGATATGCATAATAGCAGCAGCAGAAAAGAAAAGTGCAAACATAAAATTAATATTCATTCAAGACTTGACAGCAGCTTTCGGTCCCAAACATGTCACACAGAACAGATAAATCAAACAAAACAAATACGCTGTAATCTCAATATGTTTGTTATGAAAGCAAATATAAATGAGGCATAACGCTATACAATACAATAACTTTCTGAAATGTGTAAAAAAAAAATCAAAATTACAAAGAAAAAGCCCATTTGATTCATGACAAAGTTTAGCACAACCTATGTAACAATAAAAATCAAACAAAAACATCTACTTCTTTCAGGCACAAAAACATTGTCTCACATGGAAGATCACAGAACAGGAATCTTCCTGATGTCAGCATCAAAATGTTGCAGCCTGACATTATGTGAATCCGAACAGAAAAAAGATGATACTTAATATTCTGAGATCTGTCACAAGCAACACATCTTTGAGATGATAAGAACAGGCAAGATAGGAGTGGCCTGTAAGCAATCTGAAGATCTTACCGAGGCCCTCAGACGAATCGAGTAGCTGTTTTTCTTCTCGTAGTCCAGAGATTGGTTGAGAAAGATATGCCCTTCCCAATTCTTGTTGCCATAAAAATCGACCTCAAGTACGAAGATGCGACAAGTATCATCATTTGGATCCTAAAAACAAAAGCCAATGTTAAAACTGTATCTATTTGTTTATGTCAAAGCCAACACAAATTAACACATGTACACAGGAACAGGGACGCATTATTACATGGACAGGAATTCAATACAAAATTGGTGGTTCAAGCAGTAGGCTCAAACCTATTTTGTTCCAGTTTTTTAAATCAAATGTGACTGTATTTCTTTCAGTCTGAAACTAAATATACATGAAATCAGTTTTAAATCACAAATGATGTTTTTAATGCAGATGTGAACCACAACACAGTAAATAAAACCAAGTAACTGTGAAAACACCCATTCCTGGGTATCATTCTGTGTGTGTGTGTGTGTGTGTGTGTGTGTGTGTGTGTGTGTGTGTCTATCTGTGTGTTTGTATGTGTGTAAATTAATTCTGTCATCCATTCCTATCCATTATGATAAATGTTCTTGTGAAGCGCATCGAGCTCTAAACCATACAAGCGGGGTGTGTTATGAAAACTGTTACATTATTATTTTGTTAAGCCCTACTCCCTCATTTGTCCCTCATTTATCATTTCTTCACTTTTCTCAAATTGACATGTCTTCAAAACCAGCTTTTACAAGTTGTGACAAAAGACATTTAGTTGGGGGTGGGTGGGGGTGCGGGGGGGATCAGCAGAAATTTTGACTTACGTATTGGGCATTAACACATTCCACTGACATGTAGGCAGGGTTCACAGTGTCGACGTCGTTGACTGTCAGGTAAAAGACTATGGAGCCAACTTGGTGATCCTTTCAGAAATAACACAAAAATGGAAAAGAAACAACATGAAAGTAAAGCAGCTTCAGAAGCATCAACTGTAGCTTCAAGGCATTGTCATCATTTGTCACAGGCTGTACTTTTTAAACAAACACAGCTGAAAATTTGCTTCTCAAATCTAAAATGATGACAATTAAGTCTAGCTAACATGTACAACTCAAACAAGAATGAAATGTAACACACCAAAAGCAAAGCAACCAATGGATATGTTCCTGCTGCAGAAGTGTAACAATAAATCAAGCACCAGATAAGCTGATCTGGTGTAAAACAGACACATCATGATGTTGGAAAGTGTATGAGTGTGTGAATGCATGCATGTTTGTCAGAGACAGGTTTTATTCTTTAAACTTTTTACTCCTATTCTATTATTCCACAAGTCTGTAAAATATAAAAATTCAAGTTAAAACATCTGTATAACACAACAAATTGTTGCATTTTCTTTCAGAATTGAATCTGGGTGTTGAAACCAAATCAAGAGAGGCAAAGCATTCATGACTCACATGTGATTCCAAAGAGATTTACCTCAGAATTACATGCATTGGGAAAAAGATAAAGAAAAAAAAAAGAGAGAAAAATTGAAGTTTAGTCATTATTGGTTTTCTCCTGTCATTCACTTCTAAACTGGAACCACTAGGTCAAACAGTATACATTTTTGTGATTGATGAAAGGCTCATGGAAGAATAAATGGGCTGGAACTGGTTAGTTATCACATCCGTGCTTCAAGACAAAATCTGAAAATCAAAACATATATTCTATGCAAGCTGAATTTGATGTCTTTTGTATTTTCTTCTGACATGTGACCCAAGTTCTTCCACATGTATGCCATGTTTTGAAGTTCGTTTTGGCTTAAGACAGTTAATGAGTTTTTACAATGTGTATCATCATGGGTATGAATAATGAGGTCATCATTAAGATCAGATAATAATCAAGATCTTGTGTACAGCATGCTCTTAGTGCATGCAAAAGAACTCATGGCAACAAAAGCACTGACCATGGCAAAATTCTGTAGAAAATAAATTCACTCCAACAGAAACACAAATACACTTGCAGACAAAAAAAGAAAGAAAGAAAAAGAATGGTACTGTACAGTGGCAATTATACTCTCCACAAGGAAAGCAGCCCAAATTTCACTCAGAAAAGTCTGTAGTGACAAAAAGTAATACAATACAATCTAAGGCTTCCAAGGACACACCAGAAAATATGAAGCTGCTAACTACCACAGCCAAAGCAAAGTAGAATGTTTCTAGCAAAATTCAACATAATAGGTTTCTCTGTTGATCTGAATCAGTGAAATGCGTTTTCAAAATTTGGAGAAGGAGGCAGAGGAGCAGAAGGGATGGTGCTCACAACTACAGCTGTCCTGATTTCTTTATCTGTATGATTGCTGGTTTCATGGTCAGACAACTTAAATTCAGAAGAAGGGGAGGGGACAAGAGCGGGTGTGATCAAATTTCATCATTTGTAAGACATTACTCATAAAATTTTCCACACAAGTAAACTTTTCCACAGAAAAGCCTAGCTAGCAGTACCAAATCTTGATCATGTTTCATTTTCTTAATATGCTGATAAAATATGAAATCGAAGAAAACAATAATCACCTCTGTCAGTGTTGTTTCCTGCTGGGTCTCTGAGAACACGGGTTTGTTGTCGTTCACATCCATCAGAATAATCGGTTGATTGTAAGTCTGTTCAGGAAAAAAAAAAACCCAAAACTTTCATTCTATAAAAAAAAAGAAGAAGAAAATAAATGCAGAATTCTTAAAACATGAAAGAAAAAAAGAAAAAAATCAATACCCAATGGAAACCATAATCTAGATGTAACTCATGTTATTTAGTTTGCGGAAAATGTGTCTTTTTCTTAAAGACATACTAAAACTATTTTATAAATTCAACTGTGAATGTACTAATCAAGTGTCAATTTTTTCCTCAAATATGTTAATAAAGCTAGTGTCTGAACATGGGAAAACTTGAAATCTGATGTAAAATAAATGACAAAAATACCATTGGTCACCAGCTAAATGTAATATACTAATAAATGTAACTTTCCACCATGCACAGATAACGCATATACACAGAATCAGTTACAGCAAGCATGACTGTATGAACCTTTGTGGGTACACACAAATGAACACATACTCACGAATGCATAGATATACACACACTTGTGAACATGCACACATATATGTTCCCACACTCATACATACTCTGTCAACTCGCTTGGATATTAAATCTCAACAAATCCGGAACTGCTTGTTTATTTGTTCTTTCAAAATACTAGAGTGGCAGGTGGTGGTGTTTTTTTGGGGGGTGTGTGGGAGGGGTGTAGAGGGGGTGTGGGGGGGAAGGCTTCCTTAATTTTCATGAATTCTTTTTCATACATTTCCCTTTCATTTTCCTCATTATTTTTCCATACTTTTTTTTGCTATTTTGAGACAACAGTGTTTCATCTGTTTATTTCCTAACAATGCCAAGATCTTGTCTGGAGTCTTTGATAAGATCTTCTCTAAACCCTTGACCCATCCACTCCTGTCCCCCACTCTGCCCCTTCTCTAGTGCTGAAAAAATGGCAGAACACTGATAATGGTCATCAAACAAGATACATCAGTAATGCAAAGCACAGACAATCAGCAGTTACATCCTTATGATATGAACCATGGAATTTTCTCTTTTTTTTTTTTTTTTTTAATAAATACTTATTGTCTTCATTACAACTTATTTGGAATGTAAATGATCAGAAACAATCTTTCAGCAAGATAATTACTCTGGAGTCTCCCTCGGTGTCCGTGGCTGTGATGTCCAAGCTCAATGACTGAAAACAAAACCATCATCTTTCAATCATTTCATAATGAACATGTAATATAAGAAGCAAACATACAAAGCAAAATTTTCTGCACCAACTGCGCTGAATCAGTGAATGCAAAGATTTTTTTTGAAATTCAATAACATCAAAGAAAAATCCAATACCACCACTAAACAGTGCATTTATTAGGGTCTTAAAGACTAATATATATATATATATGTAAAATCTGCTCTACATAAAAATAATGAACAATATTTCTGAAGTTTCCAGTTTGTTCAAATTTTCGTACAATGCATTTTTAAATCTTTATTTCCTTCACCTTAGATGTTCTCTGATGTGTATAATGTATCAAAAAAGATATTGCAACAATAAGCTTACCAAAGATGCTGCTGAATTACTATTATTTAGATCAACTCAGGAGCAAAATAGCAGAAAAACAATCTGGTAAAACTGTCAGGTGTTCCATCAAAGATCACACATGTGGTACACTTTGAATACATGCACAAAAGTTTTGATGTAATAATGCAGGGATATTGTTGGATACTATTACTACAGAGAAAGAAAGAAAAAAAATTTAAATCACAAAAAATCCCTTCACAGAAGGAACAGCACCTTTGGTTTTGTATCATAATCCCATGTTGCCTTCAAACTGATGTCACCAGTGTCACTGACGATTTTGAAGTAGGTATCATCATTAATTGAGTAGGTGATGCGCAGATTGCCTTCTACTATAGCATGGGCACGAACAAGGACCACATCTGAAACATAAGCAATTATCTACCATGTTGTGTGGACCATACAAATATACAGCAGATCAACAGCATCAAGGTATTTCAAAATATATCCATGCAATCTATTTCCTTGTGGAGGTCAATAGGGGGAACAAGGTATTAATGGCACATTAACAATTTTCTGAAATCCAACAGCAAATAGTCATCACTCAAAAGAACCTTTTAATTCAACTAATACATGCTGTGTTCAGCAGACCAACTGTTTTCACAAATGATTAAGAAACTGAATACCAGCTCTGCATGCATGCACAACAGACTGTTCCAATGATAAAGTCTGCATTAGTACAATAACATTCCTTGACAGATTGTTCAAATGATAAAGTATATATACATATAAGCACAACAGTATTCCTCTTATACTGAACAGATCAGTTCTGTTCAATTCAATTCAGAATACTTTGTCTGCTTCAGCCAAAACAGAAAATTCTCTTTCGGCTCACTTAAAATGCCCATCAGCAAATAACAAAGAGAAAAAACGAATAACTGACACACCTTTCACTGATCATTCTGCACACATCAGTTATGTAAAAAAAAAAATAAAAAAAAATTGGGGTAAGATAATATTACATTATAAGGTGGTGTGAAACAACTGTGTGCGGGTGTGTGTGTGTGTGTGTGTGTGTGTGTGTGCTTGCATAGGTATGTGTGTACCTGCGTGTGTGTGCCTGAATGTGTAAAAGTGTGTGCGCACATGCGCGTGCGTATGTGTACATTTCAATCATTATAAAAAGGAAAATATTCAGTAAGATAATTATAACACTTTAAAAGATAAATGCTCATCCACAAATCAAACCGAAAAACGAATGAACAACTGGCACACCCTTCCTTGATCTCAACGCACATATGAATTATCACGTAAAAAGAAAACATTCAGTTAAGAAAAAACATTTACATTTTAAGATAATGTGAAACATTTCAGTGATATAAAAGGAAAATATTCAGTGAGATAATTATAACATTTTAAGACACAAATGAAATGAAAATAGACAGATAACCATTTCTGACCTTCCCTTTTTCTCAAAACGACACAAGTCACTGAGAAATTTATCCTTGCTCAACTTCTCGACCACCTCAGCACCAGTAACTTGAATTACCTATTTCAGTCTGCTTGATCTCAATAGCACTGGGAGAGCCATTCACAAAATTGCAAACGATTTATCAACTTCTCTTGACAACAACGAAATATCTATTCTTTCCCTACTTGACCTTTCAGCCGCCTTTGATACTGTTGATCATCAGATTCTCATCAACCATTTGAACTGCACTTTTGGAATCTGCAATCTTGCTCTCTCATGGTTCCGCTCTTATCTGTCGAACAGGTCCAATGTTGTTTCTGTTTGTGGTCTTTCATCCTCCCCTTCCGACAACAGTTTGGTGTGCCACAAGGCTCAGTGCTTGGGCCCATTCTGTTTGTTCTCTATACACAACCCATTCCCACCATTGTGAATCATCATTTGTTGTCCCATCATAGCTTTTCCGATGACAACCAGCTGTTTATTAAAACTGAAATCATGATTATCAACCCACAAATACTTTACCACTCAGTCTCTCTTTCTTCCTCAGTCTCCCTTAGTGGCACCGACATTCCTCTTTCCTCATCCGTCTGCAATGTTGGTGTCATATTCGACCAGTCTCTTTAAGCTTTCCTATCAGCAGCATGTTGCAAATATATGCAAACTGTGTTAATTTGAAATTCGCAGAATTGCATCCATTCATCATCTCCTGACTGAAGATGCAATCAAAGCTCTCCTCTGTCTTTGTGCTGTCCCACCTGGATTAATGTAATTTCCTGCTTGTCGGTTCACCCAGCTACCTCACTGCTAGGCTTCAGCAAGTCCAGAGCCATGCTGCTCATCTTGTCTTTCATTCCTCTAAATTTGATCACATGTCTCCTCTCCCTCATGCTTTACACTGGCTCCCAGTACAAGAAAGAATTATTTACAAAGTCGTATTTCTTTGTTTCAAGTCCACTGAGGCTTCTGGTCCACAGTATCTTTCTGACCTCATTCATCCTTATATGCCCACACGCCTGCTTGAACCAAAATGTATGGCCAACATGTTTTTCATTCTTTGGAATCAGCTTCCTCAGCCTCTCCATCACACATCTTCGCTGCAATCTTTCAAATCCAGTCTCAAGACCCACCTTTTCCCCTCCTGAATAATTCTCAACAGCTCATCCCTTTCCAGTATGAACTAAAATGACTTTTAGTGAGTGAGTGAGTTTTGAGAGTTTCAGAATTAGTTGGTTGTATTTTTGATTGTGTACTATTTATGATTGTGTGCTATGATGTGTGTGTGCGTGTGTGTGTGCTTGTGTGTGTGTGTGTGTGTGTGGAGGGGGGCTGGGGAGGGGGGGGCAGCATGGGGGGACAAATGATTTTTAATAATGTTTGGCATCTTGTGTTCAATTTTTCCTTTTTGATATGATCTAAGTATGTGTAATATTTGTAAATGCCTAGCGCCTAGACCATGTTTTCAAGACTGGTCATAAATGCTCATAATAATAATAATAATAACAATAACCCATACACACTTCCCTTACAGCTATGCAGATATCAATCATCATATGAAAAGAAAATTAAGACAAATTTAACTTTAAGACATGAAATCACAGTTGAAAGGTCTAAAACCACCACCAAGACTACAAGCAGGCAAAACCCCTTTCACACCCCTCTGCAGCAAAGCAATTACACTGAGCACAAGCATGCATGTAGACACGCACACACACACACACACACACACACACACACACATCTTTATCTTCTCTTCTCCTACACAGTTATTTCGTACCTATATTCTTAAATCAAATGAGATCTATTACCATCTCAAAAACAAGTCAGTCTCTGTTCATTACCTCTCTGCTCAAAATACAGCACCTTACCTGTTGTTTGATTCTCATAGATTCTTCCAAGTGCAGCTGCAATTTCTTCCTTATTGGTGAATTCAGGATTAGTGCCCCAAATCCCTAGCAGAAAGCAAGAAAGAAAGAACAAAAGTTATAAATAAAAATAAAATAGGTGGGTAATATGGTAACAGCATATGTATGTATATATATATATATATATATTATATATATATATATATATATATATCAATATTAATATATATCAATACTTTCAATCTCACTTCTTTTCTTTTCCTCTCTCTCTCTCTCTCTGTGAATGTTTTGTTGCTGTTTTTCAATACAGAATGGTTACAAATATAATTAATCATGTATACAGACTCCAAAGTCAATTACAAGATCATATAAATTCCAGACTGATATTAGTAATAAAAGTGATATGAATTCATCCACTGCTCCAGTACCAGGATGCCTGTGTTTTTCAGTTGCGTATACATCTGTTTTAATATTTTCTGAAAAAAGTCTGCAAATTTGTATGAAATTTAGCAAGCTGAATAGTAAAATCTATCACATCATCGTGTGAACTTTCTTACATCGTTTCCATCCAAAATTTTTTAAAAGGAAAAACTGGCACATAGTTGACCGTTTTTCTTGTAACCTTGCAATAATTTGAAAAAAATGTTTAAAAAAATGTTGTATATAATATGCATTTCCAAAAACAATGCACCATGTCTCCTCTTTAGTTCCACAAAAGGTGAACAAAAGCAAATCTGTGACTTTATGCGTGCACGCACACACACACACACAAAATGTCTCTGCACCAATGTACAAAAGGGACCATCTGTTATTTTCCCCAGTGAAAGTTTTTAAGAAATGCACGTCAGTTGCCACTTTTTGGTGCACGCTTGTAAGATCTTGCTATACTGTTATCTTAGTGGTACATAGTCACAGTAATGTTTTAATGTCATTGTAATTATTTTATTAGAATCCAAACCTTCAAAAGGTTAGTGTTGGCAATTCCTGGCCAATTTGAACTTGTAGTCGTAACATAGTCAAACTTTATTACAGATCTAATCATACAAACAAAATTTCAAAAAGTTATAACTTCTGCAGTTCTGGAATCTATTTCAAAGTAACTAAAGCTAAAACTTGTAAAAGAATTTCCCTCAGCACAAACCAGGTCTCCAATAACTGTAATCTGGGTGTTGATCCAAAATTGCTATATATAACTTAATTTTCTCTATGACAACGCCCTTGCTGAACTGCATTGATTCCAAAAGAAATTCCTGAACATTTTGTGGTTTGCATTTATAATAAAGTTTTCTGAAATGCCTGATCACAACAAAGAGTATCACCTGGCACTTGAAGAATGACGAAAATGGCCAACAGTGGCAACCACATCTTGATGCTGAAGCCACCTGAAAAAAAGACAAATTTTTTTTGCTTGTTTTTTTGTTGAGGTTTTTGTGGGCTGTAATTCCCATATTCACTTGTATGTATGGCTTACGTAAATGACCGTTTTAACCCTGCCATGTATGGAGTCATACTCTGTTTTCAGGGGGAAGAGGTGGTGCATGCTGGGTATGCTCGTTTCCATAACTCAATGAATCCTGACATGGACTATGGGATCTTCAACACGCATACTTGATCTTCTGCATGCATATATACACATGAATGGGGTTCCAGCAAGCAGGTCTGCACATCTGTTGACCTGGGAGATCGGTAATCTCTCCACCCTGGCCCCATAACTGGGATCTGTATCCAGGACCCTCAGACTGAAAAGTCCAACGCTTGAACTTCTTGGCTGGTGCTCCCATCAACAAAAACTGCTTATAATCATATTACAGTAAAAAAAAACACAAAAAAACAAAACAAAACAAAAAAAAACCCACACAAAAAAAACAACATACAACCCCCCCCCCCCCCACACACACACACACAAACCAACAACAACAAAAAAACAACAACAAAAAACAACATCAATATGATTAAGGAACTAACTTGACTGATAATGACATGCAATTAATCATTTAATGTATAATACATTTACACAACTTTAATTAACACAGCATTTCACTAATCAGTTTGCAACAAATACTTCATTTTCATTAAAAAAATAAAAAAATAAAAAATAAAAAATAATTCTTCATTCAAAGCATGCAGCTAACACATACTCGAAACATAAAAACATGTAAAACTAAAAGACAGTAAATGAAGTCCAAGAAAGACACAGAACTATCAGATATGGATGGCAAGAGAATGACCTTTGAAGACAAACCCTTGTCCACTATTGTATTACTTTAAAATGCTTGAGAAAATAACAGTTCAGAAACATACATGGTCTCTCTCTCTCTCTCTCTCTCTCTCTCTCTATCTATATCTACACACACATACACACATATATAATATATGTGTGTGTGTGTGTATGTGTGTGTGTGTGTGTGTGTGTGTGTGTGCGCGCGCGCGAGCGCGCGCGTGTGCGTGTGTGTAAATAGATAAATAATTTACTCATTCATACAGATTCATCATGTACACCATGCCCTTGAACTCACTCATCGAAAGTTATTCCTTTTCCAGCCAGACAATTTTGCAGACAACAAATGAACAATCACTGAATCAGCTCTACAGATTCTGCCATCCAATGGAAAGAGATGACATTAATCAAACAAACCATGCAAAGATGTATTGTTCGGTTTAAGTTTTGGGTGACTGAGTTCAAGCTGAATGACAATAAAAAACTTAGGCTTTTAAATTGTATTGTATTGTATTGTATCGTATTGTATTGTATTGTACTGTACTGTATTGTATTGGACAGAAATGGATAGTAATTAGTATTATATTAATCTTTTGTCACAACTCTGTGTCTCTGTGCAAAATTTGGGCGACTCCTCATGCCGCTAAAGTGCAGTGTCACCCATATTTTTCTTCGTTTTTCTGCCTACCAATCCATTTGTTTGCCTATCTTTTTTTCCTACAGTACTTTGTGAGGACAACCTCTTTGTTGACACTGGCTCTTAGTTTTATGTGCATTAGGTGCACTCTGTATAAAGATCTTGTTTTATCATCACACCTGAATGACTAGCATCCAGACAATCACTCAAGGTCTTGTGGAGGGGGAGAATTTAAATACTGCTCATTGTGGGATTTGATCCCGAGTGCTCAGGTTCTCTTGCTTCCTTGGCAGATGCAGTACACTAGGCCACCACTCCACTCTGTCCTTCCTTTGCTTAATTTCTTCTGAGTCTTCTCCTGCCCACATCACTGTTGTTTCTGACTGCCTGAACATTTTTCTTGATAACTCCATTCATCCACAGATTGCCTCACTCTGCGCATACCAAAAACTGAGACAAAAACTTTTGGAGAACACACTTCCCCCTACACTGCCCTTAGACTGTGGAAAATCGATATTATATGTATATATGCAGCAAAATAATTGTTGTATCAAAATTCAAATTGACAGCTGCATTTGAAATTTCAAGAAAGAATTAAGATCACACATGTTCAAACTGTACACCACAGATAAACCACCACACTTCAACTGCTCTCTTTCTCTTCAAAATCAAATACAGGTTTATTTGTTTGTTGTTTTTGTTCCCATGTACACATGCACACTTCATCTACTCATACACTCAACTCTTGTCACAGTCTATCCTTTTATTATCTGTATTACACACACACACACACACACACACACACATATATATATATATATATATATATGATGTTTATGTACTTTTACATGTGTGGTAATCATTTACCTTGTGAATGGTTGATGTTTGATCAAGAAGAATCTGAGTCTGCATATTGTTTGTGGATTTGGTATGTGGGTTGGGTGGAGGATATTGAATCACGGTTCCACAGTTCCAGTGCCTGCCTGTGCTGGCTTTTATGAGGTTTCTAACTTTAGGTTATCTGCTTTCTATGTGCAGGGATGAACTGATTATTTTCTACTGTATGAGGGATGTTTTAAATTTGTTTGACTGCTTTTTATTACATTGCTTACATTTGATTGAAATCCAGAAAAAGCCAGTATGGTTTACTGCATTCAATAAAATAACCTATTCAATAATCATTATTATCATTATGTATGTAGCCACTTTTTTTCTTTTTTAACAAATTATATTTTATTTCATAAAGTCATGGCTGCCTGCTGCTTGGACTAAAAACTAAATTTAATACCAAAACCTTCAATTAACAAATAGGATGGATTATATAAATGCACATATTTATTATTGTAACATGATATATTGATGCATATGTGCATCCATAGCAAATATTAGTATAACATGCAATAATGTCTATCATTCATATTACAAAATGTAAACCAACCAAACAGTGCTGTATTAAACTATAGTGACTCTTTCATAATTCATTGCTTTTCATTTTCTGATCAGTAGAACATGCATACCTATAATATTATTAAAGATAGATATATAGATATTACATGTTTTTGATTTTTACAATAATATACTACATATAATACACACATGTATATATATATATATTTTTTTTTATATCATGATATCTGTATTAGTAAAAAAAAAAAAAAAAAAAAAAAACTATTTTAAAGTATAATGGTGCCATATCACAATATCAAATGTGTGTAAATATAAACACACACACACACATCATTCATGTATACATGCATGTATATATATATATTTGTTTGACTGCTTTTTATTACATTGCTTACATTTGATTGAAATCCAGAAAAAGCCAGTATGGTTTACTGCATTCAATAAAATATATATATAATACAGATTTATGTATCAACTCAGAAAGCCACCAATACAGTCTGCAGGTTTTAATTTAAGATGTATACAGTATAATATATAATCATATGATGTATGTGGCTGATACAATGACAAAATTATGTCATGGTAACATTTGAACACAATGTCTAAAAAAATGACATTCATTTTGTACATCCAAAGATCATCTATTGTTTCCTGTCAGCAATTTATAATAAGATCATCTACTGTTTTATGTGAGCGCTTTATAAGTCAACGATTGTTCCTATCCTGTAACGGCTTAATAATGCAGTTATTGCATGGCCATTTCAATAATGCTGTAGGTATCAGCATGGAAAAGAAGTCACAATGATAAAAATATTACTTTAGTTGTTTTTTTTGTTTTTTTTTTACACTTCTATGAAGTCCTACCTGGAAGAAAGAAAGATCTTTCCATTAGTGAGTATGAGATAAATATCGAATGCAACTGTCAGAAAGGAACGGATGACTTTGGTATAAATATTTATCTCCACCCAAAGAAGACTATCTCTCTTCGGGATGTACGACAGATAAGTGATAACAAAGTCAAGTAGTCAATAACTGATCAATTTCTGTTAATTAAAGATAGCTAAATATTGGCCAAAATCTCTTAAACTTACCCGGCAGTTATCCTTCGGAATCGAACCTTGCCGAAGCAGCAGATCCCCAAACACACCCTTCTCAAACTAAGGGCCCAACACACCGAGTGAAAAGAACATGCTTTCTGAGCACCAAGGCTATATTTAGATGCAAACATTTCCCCAAACCGGTTGGGCAGGTCAACAACACCCGTCGATGCCATTTTGGTCAAAGCAACTTGAAAACATGAATTGATATGCGAAATTCTTTTTCCGAAAGAAAGTTAGGTCTGCCAAACAAATTAAGAATCTGACAAACACAATTGAATAAATGGGTGAATAAATAAATTTGCATATCGAATAAAAAAATTACTTTATGAAGACCACATTAGTATATAGATAGGTGCGTCAGTATTCGTTTTGTCATTATTACCTACTATCAACATGTTCATTCATTGGGTTACACGCTTTTTGTTTATTTATTATTTATTTATTCATTTACTTATTCATCTGTCTGTCTGCATATTATTATTATTATTAGTAGTATTAGTAGCAGCAGCAGCAGTAGTAGTAGTGGTATCGCATCCTTTTATCTATCATAGTCGATCGTAACTTATCTCCGCGTAGCACCCACTCATCCAGTCCATGAAGTTGTTTAGTTCATGGTGTCATCGATTAACGATTGTGTGCAACCCTCTAACAACTGATTAATTACCCCCCAGTCAGTCCCTCGTCACTTTTTCCCGGTTGATTGATTGATTGATGTGGATACTTATATAGCGCCTATCCTCGGTCAGAGACCAAGCTCTAAGCGCTTTACATGCACGGGGACATTTGCACCACAGGCTGCCTACCTGGGTAGAGCCGACTGACGGCTGCCACCGGGCGCTCATCATTCGTTTCCTGTGTCATTCAATCACATTTCAGACGCACACGCATACACACTCAGACAGACATGTAACATTTTACGTGTATGACCGGTTTTATTTACCCCGCCATGTAGGCAGCCATACTCCGTTTTCGGGGGTGTGCATGCTGGGTATATTCTTGTTTCCATAACCCACCGAACGCTGACATAGATTACAGGATCTTTAACGTGCGTATGTGATCTTCTGCGTGCGCATACACACATTATCATAGCTGTCATAACCCCCACTGACGCCCTTCATATTTTCCCGTAGTCCCCCCCCCCACCCCCCCTTCTCTCTTTCTCCCCCCACTCTCTCTCTCTCTCTCTCTCTCTCTCTCCTCAGTCGATTTATCAGTCCGTCTGTCTGTCTGTGTCTCTCATTTCATCTTTTCTTCTTTTCTCTCTCCACTCTCGCCGCCCTCCCCACGCACCCACCCACGCCCACCCTCCCTCCCCCTCAGTGAGTTACAGAGAGACAGAGAGACACCGACTCGGAGACAGAGATTGGTGGTGAAACAGACACAGAAATCGGGAAGGAGAGAGAGAGAAAAAGAGACAGAGATGGAGGGAGAGACAGAGGGGGAGGGAGAGAGATGGAGATACTGGCGGGGCAGATAGACAGACAGTTTGGTAGACAGACCGATGGACAAACCGGTAAACAGAAAGAGGGACACTGGAGAAGGAGAGAGAGCATGAGATATGTGCATACTGTTTTCTATTTATCAGAGAAAGCGCGCGCACATTTTAGCTTTTGTAATAACCGATCCGTAAACGAAAGTTGACCCACACATGGCCACCGCGAGTTCTAATTTTAGAACTTGTCAAACCGGTATGGAAGCATGAATCAAAAACAATCGCAGTGGCCTGGCTAGGCAGGGACGGGACTAGGTGTGTCGGCTGGGTGAGAACGCATGTTGATACTGTCGGATCGGTACTCCTGTGTGTGAACAGCGAGTGCACGAAGAGGGGGTAAGTTTATTGATTTTTCAATCTACTTTGTTAATGCTTAACCATAACAGTAATCACCACAAAAACAGTATAGGAGTCAGAATATACCACAGGGAATGTGGGAATTTATTTTCCGATTTCGTACCAAATTTTGTATCCCTCATCGGGACACAGTAGAAGTGTAGATTAATTTCATTATTTTTTTCATAATGTTCTTGTTGGTATCCCAATGATGTGGGCATACTTATGTTGTTGCCATGATGATCCTCAGTGATACTGATTATCTTGGTTAGTAGCAACAAATAAAAATCAGTGGTTGCAGTACCAGGAACGGAAAATTCATTTCATGTTCTATTATATGATTTTAGTGACTAGGCTAATTGCTTCTGTGTTTTCAATGTGACTTCACTTTGGTTCAAACATATGATGCACAATTTAAAAAAAAAAAAAAGTATCCCTCATCGGGACACAGCAGTAGTGTAGATTAATTTCATTATTTTTTTTCATAATGTTCTTGTTAGTATCCCAATGATGTGGGCATACTTATGTTGTTGCCATGATGATCCTCAGTGATACTGATTATCTTGGTTAGAAGCAACAAATAAAAATCAGTGGTTGCAGTACCAGAAACGGAAAATTCATCCTCATGTTCTATTCTATAATTTGAATGACAAATTGCTTCTGTGTTTTCAATGTGACTTCACTTTGGTTCAAACATATGATGCACAATTAAAAAAAAAAAAAAAATCACATGTGGTCATCCATCTCAATATATATTGTTTGTGCTACAAACTTATTGAATGCATTTCTATAGTGCCCACCATTATTTACAGGCCAACAGACTGATCAGAGCAGTCAGATCTTAATCCAAGGCTTTAGGGTTCAATTGCAGTGTTAGCACATATTGGGTTAAGGTGCAGATATTTCCATTATCCCTGGACAACAGATTGATATATACAGACCAGCTGGTGTCCAAACCCTGATCGAGTATGTGTAGGATATGAAATATGTGTGTTTAAGGTACTGTAATCCATGTCAAAGTTCAGTGGGAAATGGAGACATGAAGATTTTTTTAAATTTTATATATATATATATATATATATATATATAGAGAGAGAGAGAGAGAGAGAGAGAGAGAGAGAGAGACTAAATGTACGATTTGACTATACTGATCAGAGCAAATATTAATGGTTACTAATAGAAGAGCTGGAAAGATCATAATATACTCTACATGACACACGAGATCAGTTTTGGAGATTACAGGCAGTTTTTGTTAATCAAATGGAATATAACGTTGACATCTAAAAACAAATGAACAAGCAACCCCACCCAACTAGCCATGCAAACAATCTTGTCAATCTGTCCTATTAAAAAAACAAAACAAAAAAACCCACACACACACAAATTTAATGTACCTCTGTGATATGCAACTTGTGTGTTTATACATGTATGTATTTGTGTGTGTGTGTGTGTGTGTGTTACTCTGTGTGTGTAGAGTTAAGGTGGGTGTGAGAGTGTGAATATATTTGTATTTGTGTGTATGCAGAGGGTGGGGGTGAGTGTACTTGTCGTAGAGAGTTGGGCCTGGGTGTTAGTGAGACTGACACATTGTTGTGGGTGTATATGTGTGTGACACTTTGTTGTGTGTGTACATGTATGTGTGTGTGTGTGTGTGTGTGTGTGTGTGTGTGTACATGTGTGTGTGTGTGGTTTTTGTTGTAGATAACAGTGCACACTTGGCATGGCTTTTGATACTGCATAAATATATAATGTATACATATTTTCAATCTTCTGGTCATTGTAGGACAACAACTGCGGTGCCAAACCATGTGGTCACTTCTCTGCTTGGCAGTGCTCAGTGGTAAGTTAAGACAGAAGCAATGAGATTGCTGAAGTGGACTTGTAGTGTGCATGTTAAAGCAAATTCGTTTTTTTTTTTTTTTTTTGGCGTTATTTCCAGCATTCATCATGATTATAATGAAAGAAATTATCTTGTTATTGGCATTGAGCATTTTATGATTTCTTCATGTATGCCTCTTAGAACTGAAAGTATTCTTGTGTTGCTTAACTAAGGCCCGTTTCTGACTCATTCTCATGCGCAGACAGATGGACACAAACACAATGACCTCTAATTCTCATACTCAGGCAGACAGACAAACACACAGCCACGCTCTCTCACACACACACACACACACACGCACGCACGCACGCACGCACGCACGCACACACGCATGCAAACACGCATGCACTCAAACACTCACTCTCTCTCTCTCTCTCTCTCTCTCTCTCTCTCTCACACACACACACACACCGTTGCAGATCTCTAATGTGAATGTCCTCCAAGTGTATTCAAGAAATCACTCATTTTTATTGGGATTGTCCAAATATCCTCTCCACATCCATTCCTTTGGTGAGTTCAGTGATAGTTTTTGGTTTCACCAGGTTTGTCGGGAGGTAAATTGTGGGGTTTTGTGGAAATCACTGTTATGGAGAAGACACGTTCATTCAGGCTCCACAATGAAGCAGTTATTGTCTAAGGAGGGGCATGTAAGCCTTTGGCTTTCTGCATGTGTTGAATCAGAACTGAACACCACGGATGTGATTCAGCTGTCTCCTCTGACTGGCGGCCCAGTGGTGACCTGAAGTGGATAGATTCCTGTGGACAGGCAGGGCCAGAACAGAATGGGGCTATGTATGGATGTATGGAAGATTTAGAATGAGTGATCAGGGAAATGCCACTGAAGCTATACGGTGAGGCCATAGAAGGTTTGGCAACACCTGATTTCTCCCTCCTCTGTTCCGGACACACCCACTCAGGGTTGGAGATGGTGGAGCTGGGGAGGGGCAAGCGCACCTTGGTTCTATACAACCTGTGTTAAGAACAACACTTGTTTCACCTAAGGAAGCTACTAAGAGCAGCCTTCTGAAAGTCTGTAACAAAAGCTGAATAGCATTCTGCAAGTATATTGTTTGCCCTTTGTTTTATGTTCATTAGCATGCCTTGCCTATTTTTAAGTAGAGCTCGCCAGATTCAGTTTGAAGATGATCCTCAGATATGTATGTTATCTAGGCCATCCTTTTCCAGCGATACATTGTTGATGGACCTTTGGTATGTGTCCTCTCTTGGCTCCTCTTGAATGAGACTGTTCCTTGCACCCATCATATTTATAGTCTTTCGTCTCAAACCATTTTTGTCTTTTGTCTCAAACCATATTACTTAAAATGGTAAGCAGGGCTCTTGTGAACCTGATGTAATATGTGTTCTATCTCATTTATTTGTGTATTTATTCATAGATTTGTTTGTTGTTGTTTTTGTTTTTTGATAAATGTGTGTGTGTGTGTGTGTGTGCACGCGCGCGCGTGTGTGCACACATGCGCATGTGTGTGTATATGCTGTGCACTCATGCACATGTGCTTTTGTGTTTTCAGCACTGATCGGGCCTTCACTTCAGAGTAAGTCTTCAGTTTACTGTTACTGGTTTACATTTCACTGATCTCACAAATGATTACTTATTCATATATATATATATATATATATATATATATATGTGTGTGTGTGTGTGTGTGTGTGTGTGTGTGTGTATTTTAACACAGTTTAAATTACATTTTGAAATAATGTTAGTAGATTAACCACATTTTTAGATAATATGTTAGTAAGTTATAAGTATACATGCTTCTGTGTGTTAGACCTCTGCACTTTTCTGTTGGTTTGAAGTAACAAAACTTGTACAGAGTCATTGAAGCATGTATGTTTGGGATTTGATTTGGGGTCATTGCACACAGGCTATGCACATCAATTTATATGAAAGGCAGATATTTTGCACTGACTGTGTGGTTGTGCTTGTTTGTTGAGTGTAAAATATCTCAACTAGTAATGAAATCACCCGGTTTAAGCATAATTGATGTGTTGAAAAATGCACAAATGGTTATGAAAAATGAGGAAGAACACATTCGTAAAGAAGCCTGCTATGAACATCAGACACACTTGCAAAGACAAAACTCTTTTCCTTTGATAGTTTTCATGTAAAAGACAACAGTTAAGAAAACAGTATGTATAAAGATTGAGGGGCCACCTCTATGTGTTGTCTACCTTGAGAATAATCATTTTTATATTGCATGATTTCTTAGGCTTTTTTTTTTTTTTTTTTTTTTTTTTAAACATGCTTCAAAGACAATGACAAAGTCAGCAAGTGACATTTGTTCTATTGTCTCTGTCATTCCATCTGTCTGGTCTGATGGAAGGGGACAGGTAGTGGATTGATTTATTTCAAGATTCAGTGTGAAAGTACATTCTCTTCTTAGTATGTTTATATATTTGCATGTATTTGCACATGTGTGTGTCACTGTTTGTGTGTGTGTGTGTGTGTGTGTGTTTGTGTTTGTGTCTGTCTGTATCTGTGTGTGTACATAAGTATACATGTATGTCTGTATGTGTATGTATCTATGTATGTATGTATGTATGTGTATATATATATATATATATATATATATATATATATATGTTCATGTATGTATATATATATATATATATATATATATATATATATATATATATATATATATATTCATGTGTTCATCTATGTATGTTTTCCATGTATTATGTATGAATAGATGGAACCAGAAGCATGCAAATATGCACATATATATTTGGATATATATGTATGCATGGAAACATGCAAATGGCAGTTTTTATTTCGTGTGTGTGTGTGTGTGTGTGTGTGTGTGTGTGTGTGTGTGTGTGCATATGAATTTGATCTTTCAGACAGAATTCCATATTTTGTACAAGACTTGTCTCAAAAGTTGGAAGAGCAAGGAGTTGAAGAAAATACCCCCAGAGGTAAGTTATTTTGTGCTTGCCAGTGTGCGTGTGTGTGTGCATGTGTGTGTGCCTGTGTGCATGTGTGTGTTCTGACTAACATGCACATGAATACAACATTCTGACTATTGATGGCAATGGGGTTTGGGGTAACAACATCATGCCACCATTACCACTACTGTCCATCCCCATTTGCTTTTCTTTTCTTTCTTTTTACATAGAGTAATTCGAGTTTTCAAACTTCTATCATTAGAAAACTGAATGCACATCTCTTTTCAATGAACACAACATTATATAAAAATAACTAGTAATAGGTAAGTATGTAGCAGACATACTCCAAATTGATTAAACAGATTTATAACACACAGACTTGAGAGCCATTTTGTAGCACACACTGTCCAGCAAATCAAATATCATGCATGCATAATTATGCACACACACACACACACACACACACACACACACGCACACACACACGCACACACATGCACACACATACACGCACACACACACACACATGCGCGTGTGCTCATACACACATAGACACACATGCAAACACATACATTACCTTACTGACCACATGAAACATATGGACATACACACAAAAAAAGAAAAACTGAAGTTACTAACTAATGGTAATACTTTTTAAACATGCTGAGTTGAAAATCTTGCTGTCTGAATATTATGTGCACTTTTTGTTTTGTTTATGTATGAACAGCAAATTATCATTTCAGCTGTGTTCTTTCAGGTACAGTCCTTGGAAGTATCTCGTGCGTTGATGAGGATAATGATCCGATTCAATACTCAATCGCGGATAACAAGTATATAGAAGTTGACAGCCGTGATGGATCTGTGACCGTGGTTGGAGACTTGGACAGAGAGGTAAAGACAGACTGACTCTGATGACACCATGTAGATTTTTGGGTTATTGTGTATTGCATTGTATCTTTTGAGTACAAACACAGATGGAGACATTTAGATATATTTTATGTGTACATGTTTTCTGCAATTTGTGCACAAATATATAATCAATTTACAGGCTCATATTTACTGTAGATCATTGCACAGCCATAGTTGCGTGTTATAAAAAAAAAACCAGATCAATAATTGAAGAAGCAAAAAAAAAAAAAAAAAAAAAAAAAGAAGTAAAGGGAAAAAGTAAAGACAAGACAGCAGCAACTTGGAGCAGGATTTTTGACCACACTCTCATTTTTAGATTTTGTCAATCAGTACTGAACTGCCATGTTTTAGTGCAGTGAAGTGAACCAGGAAAAAAGGCACTTTATTGAAGAATTATACAATGGCAAAAGTTTTGATGATTTTATTTCAATCAACCACTATTTTGATATTTCTGTGAAGTGTTTGCAGATTTGTCTTCTCTTTTATCACTTAGCCATGAAATTTAGCATCAGAAATATGAAGCAAATGCGCTTTTGTGAATTAGACTGAACCAGTCTTTCGAACAGGGAATTTTTGCAGAGGCTGTCAATTTTTTTCTTCACAATCAACAAACACTACATACTGTGTCCCATTCCATGCATGTGAGTGTTCAAGGATCTGAGGGTGAAAATCTGGTTAATGCAGGATTTTCTTTTTTTTAAAGCCTGTCTGTTCTTGTCAAAGAATGTCCTTCACCAATGCTGAGAGCCTTTGAAGTTGATGGGGCTGAAGATCTTGTGAATTAGTGAGAGTGATGCATTGTCTCTTCCAGTTGTGGCACTTGGCAGGGTCTCTCCCTTCTGTAGCAGCTTAGCAATGGTTCATCCAATGAAATTCACTTTTGCATATAACATTATTCACTTGAATATTCATGCATTTAGTATTCTGGCTTTTGATTTCAGGAAACTGGAAACTCTGCAAGTTCCACAAATGAGCCCTACATTGTCGGCTTTCGTTGTTCCGATCTTGATATATATGGAAACATCAAATCCCAGAGTGTATGTATAATTATTACGTCATCTTCTTCAACTTCATCAGTAGTATTTACCATTGCTACTTCTTCTACTTCACCTTTCCACCCATGTTCATATCACCACCTTTTTTCCACTAGTCTTATCTTCTGTTAAGGTAAGTTTGAGATAAATATATACAAACACTACAGCCATTTAATTGCTTTGATGAATGTGAAGACTGCCAACAACAGGGAAGGTGGTGTTCAACCCAGCCACAGCAGTAGAACACCAGCTAGTTGCTAAAAGGGTGTATCCATTCCATACATTGAGACCGTTTAACCATTCAGCCCTGGGAATTTAAAGTCACTGCAGGGTTCCTTTACATATTGATGTGGAAAGCTGAAGAAATTATGCTAAAATCAACTATTTTTTCACCTCAAAATCAACACATGTGGACAAGCCGGAAGCACTGTAGAAGTTAGTTCTCTTTGCTTGTGGTTTGTGCATATGTAGGAACATGAAAACCATTTAAATGAAACAAATTCTGATGACCTGGCAGTAGTCAAGTGCAGGGCTGAATGAATTAATGAGGTCGAGTTGCTTTCTAGAATGATTGTCATGTATCACTAAGGCAATGCGTTTTATTGTGGTTGTTCCAATAATAATTTCATTGCACTGATTTATATTCTAATAATAACTGCATTGTACTGATTTTATAACTGATGTGCTGAGTAGCGCATTCATACTCATTGACCAATTTTCTTTGGATTCAGATATCTTTGACCTGGTGTTGAAAGAGAATGTGTCATTAAGATATTACATGTGTGTATGATTTTTGTTTGTATTATCATTTGAAAGTCATACCGAATTAGTCTCTGTTGTTATTTTGTCACATTCTAAGAATACCACAATTTGTATAATTTTCATTTGATAATATGAACAAAAAGAGTATGGAAGTGACATGATGAGTATCAAGTTCTTTAAAGTGTGTATTGTATCTGTCATAATCTTTTCTCTCTTTTCTTTTTCCAGCGTGCAGATTATGTTTTGACAGTGCTTGATCAGAATGACCAAACTCCAGTGTTCTCAATCAATTCCCCAAATGGGTTCACGTTCAATGTGTCAGAGGTAAGCAATATTCTCCTGGTGTTGATCGTTGCCTTTGTTGTCATTGTTTTTTGTTGCTGTTTAGAATCACAGTGATGTGTATACAGTGATTAAATGACCCGTTCATACATCCATCATACAAATGGCATGACATGACCGTGCAAGTCTGTCCCAGTGCCAGCCCATGCCACACTGGGTTTTCCTTGTTTCCTGTGAAGTAAAAAGGTGGAAGGAGTGGAGTGAGCTGGAAAAGGGACAGGGTAGTGTAGTGGACAAGTACAGGATGGAGTGGAGGCACTGATTCTGTCCTCATACCACAAGCATGATAATCTGGAGTGGTTTTTGTTTTTTTGTTTTTTGCTGTTCCATGATCTTTGCGGTTTTCAGTGGCATCCCTCCCATGCCACTCATTCCAAATCCCCCATACACAGCCACACCTGGTTTTTATTTGTCGCGGTCTCAGTGTCGGCAGTCGACAGGGGACTATTGATGTTAGGCCACCAGGAGGCCACACACCAGAGGAGACCCTGCACTGCTGCTGAGTCACCTCAGTGGTGTTCTGTTGTGCCTGTTCTGATTTAAAGTGATTAGGACACCACCTCCTAAGCCCCCTACCAATGACAATAATGGCTTAGTCATGGAGCTAGACAGTGTGGAGACTGCTACCACATCCCCCAAGTGACAGTCCCCCAGTGAATCTGCCAACACCAAAGACCCACCTGGAGTGATTTTGATCACTTGTCACAGAAACTTAATAAACAGCACATCTGGAACACATACGCAAGTGTTGTTGTGGCCTAGTGATAACACATCTGCCTAGGAGTAGGAAGTGACAGAATCTGAGCACATGGCATCAGATCATATGCTCTTCAGTATTTGCTCCCTGTCCTCTAGACTTTGAGTGGTGGTCTGGATGCTAGTCATTCAGATGAGACAATAAACCAAGGTTTACTAGCATTCCTTGTATTTATTACACAGACTTGGCTGTGTGTGTATGTATCCCGAATTTCACAGGCCACAAACCACTTATGTGTATTTCCACTGCAGCCAAACAAATCATCTCATTGTCTAAGTAAAACATCCCATTGGCACAAAATTACATGGGAATGATAAATATATCCATTTCAGTCTCTTCCATAAACAATCAGTTGGAGCAACAGATTTGCAGTTTCCTGGTTTTTTTGTCTTTGTGTGATTGAGTTTGTGATTCTTCATTTATTTATTTATAGTTTATTCATCTAAGATGATGATATTAGACTGAAAATGAATCATATGATTGTTATTATTATTTGTGTTATCATTATTTCTATCACAATGATGATTATTATTATCACAGATTAGAAATCATCATTTGTGAAAATCAATGGCAGGGGAAGAAATATTCAACTGAAAAGGGGGCGGCTGAAGTGGAGGGGATGGGGGGCATGGGGGTGGGGTGGGGGGACTGTGGAAGGAAAAGAGAGAGAGAGAACAGAATGTGGAAAGATAAGAGTACAAAATGTAAAATGGAGAGGGTGAGTGTCAGTGATTAGAGAAAGAAAAACATAATATTGGAAGAGAGTGATGGGCGCAATAGCCGAGTGGTTAAAGCGTTGGACTTTCAGTCTGAGGGTCCCAGGTTTGAATCACGTTGAGTGCGCCTGGTGCTTAAAGGGTGGAGATTTTTACGATCTCCCAGGTCAACATATGTGCAGACCTGCTAGTGCCTGAACCCCCTTTGTGTGTATACACAAGCAGAAGATCAAATAACGCACGTTAAAGATCCTGTAATCCATGTCAGCGTTCGGTGCGTTATGGAAAAAGAACATACCCAGCATGCACACCCCCGAAAATGGAGTATGGCTGCCTACATGGCGGGTTAAAAACGGTCATACACGTAAAAGCCCACTCGTGTGCATACGAGTGAACGCAGAAGAAGAAGAAGAAGAATCATATGATTTATTCTTCTTTTGTGAAAATCAATGGCAGGGAAGAAATATTCAACTGAAAAGGGGGCGGCTGAAGTGGAGGGGAGGGGGGCATGGGGGTGGGGTGGGGGGACTGTGGAAGGAAAAGAGAGAGAGAGAACAGAATGTGGAAAGATAAGAGTACAAAATGTAAAATGGAGAGGGTGAGTGTCAGTGATTAGAGAAAGAAAAACATAATATTGGAAGAGAGTGATGGGTGCAATAGCCGAGTGGTTAAAGCGTTGGACTTTCAGTCTGAGGGTCCCAGGTTTGAATCACGTTGAGTGCGCCTGGTGCTTAAAGGGTGGAGATTTTTTACGATCTCCCAGGTCAACATATGTGCAGACCTGCTAGTGCCTGAACCCCCTTTGTGTGTATACACAAGCAGAAGATCAAATAACGCACGTTAAAGATCCTGTAATCCATGTCAGCGTTCGGTGCGTTATGGAAAAAGAACATACCCAGCATGCACACCCCCGAAAATGGAGTATGGCTGCCTACATGGCGGGTTAAAAACGGTCATACACGTAAAAGCCCACTCGTGTGCATACGAGTGAACGCAGAAGAAGAAGAAGAAGAATCATATGATTGTTATTATTATTTGTGTTATCATTATTTCTATCACAATGATGATTATTATTATCACAGATTAGAAATCATCATTTGTGAAAATCAATGGCAGGGGAAGAAATATTCAACTGAAAAGGGGGCGGCTGAAGTGGAGGGGAGGGGGGGCATGGGGGTGGGGTGGGGGGACTGTGGAAGGAAAAGAGAGAGAGAGAACAGAATGTGGAAAGATAAGAGTACAAAATGTAAAATGGAGAGGGTGAGTGTCAGTGATTAGAGAAAGAAAAACATAATATTGGAAGAGAGTGATGGGCGCAATAGCCGAGTGGTTAAAGCGTTGGACTTTCAATCTGAGGGTCCCAGGTTTGAATCACGTTGAGTGCGCCTGGTGGTTAAAGGGTGGAGATTTTTACGATCTCCCAGGTCAACATATGTGCAGACCTGCTAGTGCCTGAACCCCCTTTGTGTGTATACACAAGCAGAAGATCAAATAACGCACGTTAAAGATCCTGTAATCCATGTCAGCGTTCGGTGCGTTATGGAAACAAGAACATACCCAGCATGCACACCCCCCGAAAGCGGAGTATGGCTGCCTATATGGCGGGTTAAAAACGGTCATACACGTAAAAGCCCACTCGCGTATATACGAGTGAACGTGGGAGTGTGTGAGAAGGGGAACGGGGGAAGCGGGATTAGGACAGGAAATTCATCAATAATCAAATATTGTATGCAATACTTCTCTAGATTATTATTTGAAAAGAGGATGATGTGGAGACCTACAATAAACAACCAACTGGACTATTTAACACATAACCAGCTAACTTCAATAAAGAACATTTCAAAATACATAACTTAAAAAAAGAAAAGAAAAAAAAAAGCCATTTGAAACTGGTAACATTTGAAACTGGTAACACATGTTCAGTAATTTCTTGAGGCAAAAAAGTTTTCATTTTTCTCTGTTTGTGATTGTATGTATGATTGTGTGTGTGTGTGTTTGTGTGTGTGTGTGTGTGTGTGTGAGTGTGTGTGCTGACATGATCTGACTATATGTTTTGAAAAAAATCATGAACTGTGTAATTTTTTTCAGAGTGCTGCCCGGGGCTATGTTCTCAATGGGACTATCACTGTGTCAGACAGCGACACAGGGACCAATGCCATTGTATCTGTGAAATTCGTCTGTACACCTCCAGTAAGTAATTAGGAGGTGAAACTATTTGACTGACAGGAAGGTTGTGGTGGTTGTTGGAGAGAAGCAATGAACCATCCTAAATTGTACAGGATTTTCTTGATCTTTTTTGTTGTTGTTGTTGTTGTTGTTGTTAACTTTGTGTTCTACTTGGTCATTGAAAGGAGGGGACAGGAAACGTTTGCATGAGGCCAGAGCTAGCATGTGGGGGTGGGTATGAGGATTCTGGGGGGGAATAGGCTTAGGACATAGGAGTTGAGTCTCTGCGCACACATGGACATACACGTATGTGCACACACACACTCACACACACATGGACACATGCATGCATGCGTAGGCATACACTCTGCATATGCACACACACATGCATGCACACACACACACATAAGCACACTTACCATGCACACACACATAAGCACACTTACCATGCACATGCACTCACACACATGCACTCACACACACACACACACACACACACACACACACACACACACACACACACACATATGAACACTCACATGCATGCACATGCACACACGACATGTATGCACACACACACACACACACACACGCATAAGCACACTCAGGCACATATGCATGCACATGCGTGCACACAAACATGCATGCACACATGCATGCACACATCCAAGCACACACACTCACACACCACAGCACCCCACATTAGACATGCACACAACCCACATGCATACATACACAAACATGCTCACATCAACACATTCCTTTAAAAAGCCAGCCAAAAAAAAAAAGAAAAAAAAAGAGGACTATAGAATGATATGCTCAAGAACAAATCAGTCATGTGAAATAATGGGAAACTTTCAGAATGATGTTGACACATTATCTCTTGATCAACTGCATTATGCTGCAGATTCTCTGGACGTTGCCTTTCCACCCGTGTACCGCTAAACCAAAAAGTGTTTGCACCATCAGCATGCTATTACGATGATGATAGCAGCAGTGTCTAACATGATTCATGTGTGGTGTGTCTGTAAAGAATCCATCCCCTTGCGAGCTGTTTGACGTGGAGTATGAGCTGACAAATCCACAGAAAGAGGGAAATTACAGCGTACGCATATATGTGAAGGACCCGCAGTACCTGGACTATGAAAGTGATGCTGCCTACAACATGAAACTCATAGCTGTTGTAAGTTGTGCTGTGTCTTTGACTACAGTATGAAGCTCAAAGCTGGTGTAGATTTTGCTGTGTCATCCACCCCAGTGTGAAACTTACAGCTGTTTTAAAGTTTTTGCCTCGCCATACACTAGGACATGAAACTCATAGCTGTTGTAGGTTGTGCTGTGTCTTTGACTACAGTATGAAGCTCAAAGCTGGTGTAGATTTTGCTGTGTCATCCACCCCAGTGTGAAACTTACAGCTGTTTTAAAGTTTTTGCCTCGCCATACACTAGGACATGAAACTCATAGCTGTTGTAAGTTGTGCTGTGTCTTTGACTACAGTATGAAGCTCAAAGCTGATGCAGATTTTGCTGTGTCATCCATCCCAATGTGAAACTTACAGCTGTTTTAAAGTTTTTGCCTCGCCATACACTAGGACATGAAACTCATAGCTGTTGTAAGTTGTGCTGTGTCTTTGACTACAGTATGAAGCTCAAAGCTGGTGTAGATTTTGCTGTGTCATCCACCCCAATGTGAAACTTACAGCTGTTTTAAAGATTTGCCTCGCCATACACTAGGACATGAAACTCACAGCTGTTGTAAGTTTACTCTGTACTGTCATGTGACACACATTTCTGTCTATCAGTTATGTTAAGAATGGCATTTGTATGTGGACCGCTGTGATACGAATGGTAGCAGTCAGAGATATTGTATTATATTGAAAATGCCACCTCACCATCTCCTCCTCTTTCTGCCACCCCTTCTTCCTCTGTTTCTTCTTTCTCCTCCTCTTTCTACCTGTTCCTGTGTTTCTTCTTTCTCCTCCTCTTTCTACCTGTTCCTGTGTTTCTTCTTTCTCCTCCTCTTTCTACCTGTTCCTCTGTTTCTTCTTTCTCCTCCTATTTCTGCCTGTTCGTCTGTTTCTTCTTTCTCCTCCTCTTTCTACCTGTTCCTGTGTTTCTTCTTTCTCCTCCTCTTTCTACCTGTTCCTCTGTTTCTTCTTTCTCCTCCTCTTTCTACCTGTTCCTCTGTTTCTTCTTTCTCCTCCTCTTTCTGCCTGTTCGTCTGTTTCTTCTTTCTCCTCCTCTTTCTACCTGTTCCTGTGTTTCTTCTTTCTCCTCCTCTTTCTACCTGTTCCTCTGTTTCTTCTTTCTCCTCCTCTTTCTACCTGTTCCTGTGTTTCTTCTTTCTCCTCCTCTTTCTACCTGTTCCTCTGTTTCTTCTTTCTCCTCCTCTTTCTTCCTGTTCCTGTGTTTCTTCTTTCTCCTCCTCTTTCTACCTGTTCCCGTGTTTCTTCTTTCTCCTCCTCTTTCTACCTGTTCCTGTGTTTCTTCTTTCTCCTCCTCTTTCTACCTGTTCCTGTGTTTCTTCTTTCTCCTCCTCTTTCTACCTGTTCCTGTGTTTCTTCTTTCTCCTCCTCTTTCTACCTGTTCCTGTGTTTCTTCTTTCTCCTCCTCTTTCTACCTGTTCCTGTGTTTCTTCTTTCTCCTCCTCTTTCTACCTGTTCCTGTGTTTCTTCTTTCTCCTCCTCTTTCTACCTGTTCCTGTGTTTCTTCTTTCTCCTCCTCTTTCTACCTGTTCCTGTGTTTCTTCTTTCTCCTCCTCTTTCTACCTGTTCCTCTGTTTCTTCTTTCTCCTCCTCTTTCTGCCTGTTCGTCTGTTTCTTCTTTCTCCTCCTCTTTCTACCTGTTCCTGTGTTTCTTCTTTCTCCTCCTCTTTCTACCTGTTCCTCTGTTTCTTCTTTCTCCTCCTCTTTCTACCTGTTCCTCTGTTTCTTCTTTCTCCTCCTCTTTCTACCTGTTCCTGTGTTTCTTCTTTCTCCTCCTCTTTCTACCTGTTCCTGTGTTTCTCCTTTCTCCTCCTCTTTCTACCTGTTCCTCTGTTTCTTCTTTCTCCTCCTCTTTCTACCTGTTCCTGTGTTTCTTCTTTCTCCTCCTCTTTCTACCTGTTCCTGTGTTTCTTCTTTCTCCTCCTCTTTCTACCTGTTCCTGTGTTTCTTCTTTCTCCTCCTCTTTCTTCCTGTTCCTGTGTTTCTTCTTTCTCCTCCTCTTTCTACCTGTTCCTGTGTTTCTTCTTTCTCCTCCTCTTTCTACCTGTTCCTGTGTTTCTTCTTTCTCCTCCTCTTTATTCCTGTTCCTGTGTTTCTTCTTTCTCCTCCTCTTTCTACCTGTTCCTCTGTTTCTTCTTTCTCCTCCTCTTTCTACCTGTTCCTGTGTTTCTTCTTTCTCCTCCTCTTTCTTCCTGTTCCTGTGTTTCTTCTTTCTCCTCCTCTTTCTACCTGTTCCTGTGTTTCTTCTTTCTCCTCCTCTTTCTACCTGTTCCTGTGTTTCTTCTTTCTCCTCCTCTTTCTATCTGTTCCTCTGTTTCTTCTTTCTCCTCCTCTTTCTACCTGTTCCTCTGTTTCTTCTTTCTCCTCCTCTTTCTACCTGTTCCTGTGTTTCTTCTTTCTCCTCCTCTTTCTACCTGTTCCTCTGTTTCTTCTTTCTCCTCCTCTTTCTACCTGTTCCTGTGTTTCTTCGTTCTCCTCCTCTTTCTTCCTGTTCCTGTGTTTCTTCTTTCTCCTCCTCTTTCTACCTGTTCCTCTGTTTCTTCTTTCTCCTCCTCTTTCTACCTGTTCCCGAGTTTCTTCTTTCTCCTCCTCTTTCTACCTGTTCCTGTGTTTCTTCTTTCTTCTCCTCTTTCTACCTGTTCCTGTGTTTCTTCTTTCTCCTCCTCTTTCTTCCTGTTCCTCTGTTTCTTCTTTCTCCTCCTCTTTCTACCTGTTCCTGTGTTTCTTCTTTCTCCTCCTCTTTCTACCTGTTCCTGTGTTTCTTCTTTCTCCTCCTCTTTCTTCCTGTTCCTCTGTTTCTTCTTTCTCCTCCTCTTTCTACCTGTTCCTGTGTTTCTTCTTTCTCCTCCTCTTTCTACCTGTTCCTGTGTTTCTTCTTTCTCCTCCTCTTTCTTCCTGTTCCTGTGTTTCTTCTTTCTCCTTGTCTTTTTACCTGTTCCTGTGTTTCTTCTTTCTCCTCCTCTTTCTACCTGTTCCTCTGTTTCTTCTTTCTCCTCCTCTTTCTGCCTGTTCGTCTGTTTCTTCTTTCTCCTCCTCTTTCTACCTGTTCCTGTGTTTCTTCTTTCTCCTCCTCTTTCTACCTGTTCCTGTGTTTCTTCTTTCTCCTCCTCTTTCTACCTGTTCCTCTGTTTCTTCTTTCTCCTCCTCTTTCTACCTGTTCCTCTATTTCTTCTTTCTCCTCCTCTTTCTTCCTGTCCCTCTGTTTCTTCTTTCTCCTCCTCTTTCTACCGTTTCCTATGTTTCTTCTTTCTCCTCCTCTTTCTACCTGTTCCTGTGTTTCTTCTTTCTCCTCCTCTTTCTACCTGTTCCTCTGTTTCTTCTTTCTCCTCCTCTTTCTACCTGTTCCTCTGTTTCTTCTTTCTCCTCGTCTTTCTACCTGTTCCTGTGTTTCTTCTTTCTCCTCTTTCTATCTGTTCCTGTGTTTCTTCTTTCTCCTCCTCTTTCTGCCTGTTCATCTGTTTCTTCTTTCTCCTCCTCTTTCTACCTGTTCCTGTGTTTCTTCTTTCTCCTCCTCTTTCTACCTGTTCCTGTGTTTCTTCTTTCTCCTCCTCTTTCTACCTGTTCCTCTGTTTCTTCTTTCTCCTCCTCTTTCTGCCTGTTCGTTTGTTTCTTCTTTCTCCTCCTCTTTCTACCTGTTCCTGTGTTTCTTCTTTCTCCTCCTCTTTCTACCTGTTCCTCTGTTTCTTCTTTCTCCTCCTCTTTCTACCTGTTCCTCTGTTTCTTCTTTCTCCTCCTCTTTCTGCCTGTTCGTCTGTTTCTTCTTTCTCCTCCTCTTTCTACCTGTTCCTGTGTTTCTTCTTTCTCCTCCTCTTTCTACCTGTTCCTCTGTTTCTTCTTTCTCCTCCTCTTTCTACCTGTTCCTGTGTTTCTTCTTTCTCCTCCTCTTTCTACCTGTTCCTGTGTTTCTTCTTTCTCCTCCTCTTTCTACCTGTTCCTCTGTTTCTTCTTTCTCCTCCTCTTTCTTCCTGTTCCTGTGTTTCTTCTTTCTCCTCCTCTTTCTACCTCTTCCTGTGTTTCTTCTTTCTCCTCCTCTTTCTACCTGTTCCTGTGTTTCTTCTTTCTCCTCCTCTTTCTACCTGTTCCTGTGTTTCTTCTTTCTCCTCCTCTTTCTACCTGTTCCTCTGTTTCTTCTTTCTCCTCCTCTTTCTACCTGTTCCTGTGTTTCTTCTTTCTCCTCCTCTTTCTTCCTTTTCCTGTGTTTCTTCTTTCTCCTCCTCTTTCTACCTGTTCCTGTGTTTCTTCTTTCTCCTCCTCTTTCTACCTGTTCCTGTGTTTCTTCTTTCTCCACCTCTTTCTACCTGTTCCTGTGTTTCTTCTTTCTCCTCCTCTTTCTACCTGTTCCTCTGTTTCTTCTTTCTCCTCCTCTTTCTACCTGTTCCTGTGTTTCTTCTGTTCTCCTCCTCTTTCTACCTGTTCCTCTGTTTCTTCTTTCTCCTCCTCTTTCTTCCTGTTCCTCTGTTTCTTCTTTCTCCTCCTCTTTCTTCCTGTTCCTCTGTTTCTTCTTTCTCCTCCTCTTTCTACCTGTTCCTGTGTTTCTTCTTTCTCCTCCTCTTTCTTCCTGTTCCTGTGTTTCTTCTTTCTCCTCCTCTTTCTACCTGTTCCTGTGTTTCTTCTTTCTCCTCCTCTTTCTACCTGTTCCTGTGTTTCTTCTTTCTCCTCCTCTTTCTTCCTGTTCCTGTGTTTCTTCTTTCTCCTCGTCTTTCTACCTGTTCCTGTGTTTCTTCTTTCTCCTCCTCTTTCTACCTGTTCCTCTGTTTCTTCTTTCTCCTCCTCTTTCTGCCTGTTCGTCTGTTTCTTCTTTCTCCTCATCTTTCTACCTGTTCCTCTGTTTCTTCTTTCTCCTCCTCTTTCTACCTGTTCCTCTGTTTCTTCTTTCTCCTCCTCTTTCTACCTGTTCCTCTATTTCTTCTTTCTCCTCCTCTTTCTTCCTGTCCCTCTGTTTCTTCTTTCTCCTCCTCTTTCTACCGTTTCCTGTGTTTCTTCTTTCTCCTCCTCTTTCTACCTGTTCCTCTGTTTCTTCTTTCTCCTCCTCTTTCTTCCTGTTCCTGTGTTTCTTCTTTCTCCTCCTCTTTCTACCTGTTCCTGTGTTTCTTCTTTCTCCTCCTCTTTCTACCTGTTCCTGTGTTTCTTCTTTCTCCTCCTCTTTCTACCTGTTCCTCTGTTTCTTCTTTCTCCTCGTCTTTCTACCTGTTCCTGTGTTTCTTCTTTCTCCTCCTCTTTCTACCTGTTCGTCTGTTTCTTCTTTCTTCTCCTCTTTCTACCTGTTCCTCTGTTTCTTCTTTGTCCTCCTCTTTCTACCTGTTCCTCTGTTTCTTCTTTCTCCTTCTCTTTCTACCTGTTCCTGTGTTTCTTCTTTCTCCTCCTCTTTCTACCTGTTCCCTGTTTCTTCTTTCTCCTCCTCTTTCTACCTGTTCCTGTGTTTCTTCTTTCTCCTCCTCTTTCTTCCTGTTCCTGTGTTTCTTCTTTCTCCTCCTCTTTCTACCTGTTCCTCTGTTTCTTCTTTCTCCTCCTCTTTCTACCTGTTCGTCTGTTTCTTCTTTCTCCTCCTCTTTCTACCTGTTCCTGTGTTTCTTCTTTCTCCTCCTCTTTCTACCTGTTCCTCTGTTTCTTCTTTCTCCTCCTCTTTCTACCTGTTCCTGTGTTTCTTCTTTCTCCTCCTCTTTCTACCTGTTCGTCTGTTTCTTCTTTCTCCTCCTCTTTCTACCTGTTCCTGTGTTTCTTCTTTCTCCTCCTCTTTCTACCTGTTCCTCTGTTTCTTCTTTCTCCTCCTCTTTCTACCTGTTCCTCTGTTTCTTCTTTCTCCTCCTCTTTCTACCTGTTCCTGTGTTTCTTCTTTCTCCTCCTCTTTCTACCTGTTCCTCTGTTTCTTCTTTCTCCTCCTCTTTCTACCTGTTCCTGTGTTTCTTCTTTCTCCTCCTCTTTCTACCTGTTCCTGTGTTTCTTCTTTCTCCTCCTCTTTCTACCTGTTCCTGTGTTTCTTCTTTCTCCTCCTCTTTCTACCTGTTCCTGTGTTTCTTCTTTCTCCTCCTCTTTCTACCTGTTCCTGTGTTTCTTCTTTCTCCTCCTCTTTCTACCTGTTCCTGTGTTTCTTCTTTCTCCTCCTCTTTCTACCTGTTCCTGTGTTTCTTCTTTCTCCTCCTCTTTCTACCTGTTCCTCTGTTTCTTCTTTCTCCTCCTCTTTCTACCTGTTCCTGTGTTTCTTCTTTCTCCTCCTCTTTCTACCTGTTCCTGTGTTTCTTCTTTCTCCTCCTCTTTCTACCTGTTCCTGTGTTTCTTCTTTCTCCTCCTCTTTCTACCTGTTCCTGTGTTTCTTCTTTCTCCTCCTCTTTCTACCTGTTCCTGTGTTTCTTCTTTCTCCTCCTCTTTCTACCTGTTCCTGTGTTTCTTCTTTCTCCTCCTCTTTCTACCTGTTCCTGTGTTTCTTCTTTCTCCTCCTCTTTCTACCTGTTCCTGTGTTTCTTCTTTCTCCTCCTCTTTCTTCCTGTTCCTGTGTTTCTTCTTTCTCCTCCTCTTTCTACCTGTTCCTCTGTTTCTTCTTTCTCCTCCTCTTTCTACCTGTTCCTGTGTTTCTTCTTTCTCCTCCTCTTTCTACCTGTTCCTGTGTTTCTTCTTTCTCCTCCTCTTTCTACCTGTTCCTGTGTTTCTTCTTTCTCCTCCTCTTTCTACCTGTTCCTCTGTTTCTTCTTTCTCCTCCTCTTTCTACCTGTTCCTGTGTTTCTTCTTTCTCCTCCTCTTTCTACCTGTTCCTGTGTTTCTTCTTTCTCCTCCTCTTTCTACCTGTTCCTGCTGTTTCTTCTTTCTCCTCCTCTTTCTACCTGTTCCTGTGTTTCTTCTTTCTCCTCCTCTTTCTACCTGTTCCTGTGTTTCTTCTTTCTCCTCCTCTTTCTACCTGTTCCTGTGTTTCTTCTTTCTCCTCCTCTTTCTACCTGTTCCTCTGTTTCTTCTTTCTCCTCCTCTTTCTACCTGTTCCTGTGTTTCTTCTTTCTCCTCCTCTTTCTACCTGTTCCTCTGTTTCTTCTTTCTCCTCCTCTTTCTACCTGTTCCTCTGTTTCTTCTTTCTCCTCCTCTTTCTACCTGTTCCTCTGTTTCTTCTTTCTCCTCCTCTTTCTACCTGTTCCTCTGTTTCTTCTTTCTCCTCCTCTTTCTACCTGTTCCTCTGTTTCTTCTTTCTCCTCCTCTTTCTACCTGTTCCTGTGTTTCTTCTTTCTCCTCCTCTTTCTACCTGTTCCTGTGTTTCTTCTTTCTCCTCCTCTTTCTACCTGTTCCTCTGTTTCTTCTTTCTCCTCCTCTTTCTACCTGTTCCTGTGTTTCTTCTTTCTCCTCCTCTTTCTACCTGTTCCTGTGTTTCTTCTTTCTCCTCCTCTTTCTACCTGTTCCTCTGTTTCTTCTTTCTCCTCCTCTTTCTACCTGTTCCTCTGTTTCTTCTTTCTCCTCCTCTTTCTACCTGTTCCTGTGTTTCTTCTTTCTCCTCCTCTTTCTACCTGTTCCTGTGTTTCTTCTTTCTCCTCCTCTTTCTACCTGTTCCTGTGTTTCTTCTTTCTCCTCCTCTTTCTTCCTGTTCCTCTGTTTCTTCTTTCTCCTCCTCTTTCTACCTGTTCCTGTGTTTCTTCTTTCTCCTCCTCTTTCTACCTGTTCCTCTGTTTCTTCTTTCTCCTCCTCTTTCTGCCTGTTCGTCTGTTTCTTCTTTCTCCTCCTCTTTCTACCTGTTCCTGTGTTTCTTCTTTCTCCTCCTCTTTCTACCTGTTCCTCTGTTTCTTCTTTCTCCTCCTCTTTCTACCTGTTCCTCTGTTTCTTCTTTCTCCTCCTCTTTCTACCTGTTCCTCTGTTTCTTCTTTCTCCTCCTCTTTCTACCTGTTCCTGTGTTTCTTCTTTCTCCTCCTCTTTCTACCTGTTCGTCTGTTTCTTCTTTCTCCTCCTCTTTCTACCTGTTCCTCTGTTTCTTCTTTCTCCTCCTCTTTCTACCTGTTCCTCTGTTTCTTCTTTCTCCTCCTCTTTCTGCCTGTTCCTGTGTTTCTTCTTTCTCCTCCTCTTTCTACCTGTTCCTGTGTTTCTTCTTTCTCCTCCTCTTTCTACCTGTTCCTCTGTTTCTTCTTTCTCCTCCTCTTTCTTCCTGTTCCTCTGTTTCTTCTTTCTCCTCCTCTTTCTACCTGTTCCTGTGTTTCTTCTTTCTCCTCCTCTTTCTACCTGTTCCTGTGTTTCTTCTTTCTCCTCCTCTTTCTACCTGTTCCTGTGTTTCTTCTTTCTCCTCCTCTTTCTTCCTGTTCCTGTGTTTCTTCTTTCTCCTCCTCTTTCTACCTGTTCCTGTGTTTCTTCTTTCTCCTCCTCTTTCTACCTGTTCCTCTGTTTCTTCTTTCTCCTCCTCTTTCTGCCTGTTCATCTGTTTCTTCTTTCTCCTCCTCTTTCTACCTGTTCCTGTGTTTCTTCTTTCTCCTCCTCTTTCTACCTGTTCCTGTGTTTCTTCTTTCTCCTCCTCTTTCTACCTGTTCCTCTGTTTCTTCTTTCTCCTCCTCTTTCTTCCTGTTCCTCTGTTTCTTCTTTCTCCTCCTCTTTCTACCTGTTCCTGTGTTTCTTCTTTCTCCTCCTCTTTCTACCTGTTCCTGTGTTTCTTCTTTCTCCTCCTCTTTCTACCTGTTCCTGTGTTTCTTCTTTCTCCTCCTCTTTCTTCCTGTTCCTGTGTTTCTTCTTTCTCCTTGTCTTTTTACCTGTTCCTGTGTTTCTTCTTTCTCCTCCTCTTTCTACCTGTTCCTCTGTTTCTTCTTTCTCCTCCTCTTTCTGCCTGTTCATCTGTTTCTTCTTTCTCCTCCTCTTTCTACCTGTTCCTGTGTTTCTTCTTTCTCCTCCTCTTTCTACCTGTTCCTGTGTTTCTTCTTTCTCCTCCTCTTTCTTCCTGTTCCTGTGTTTCTTCTTTCTCCTCCTCTTTCTACCTGTTCCTGTGTTCTTTCTCCTCCTCTTTCTACCTGTTCCTGTGTTTCTTCTTTCTCCTCCTCTTTCTACCTGTTCCTGTGTTTCTTCGTTCTCCTCCTCTTTCTTCCTGTTCCTGTGTTTCTTCTTTCTCCTCCTCTTTCTACCTGTTCCTCTGTTTCTTCTTTCTCCTCCTCTTTCTACCTGTTCCCGAGTTTCTTCTTTCTCCTCCTCTTTCTACCTGTTCCTGTGTTTCTTCTTTCTCCTCCTCTTTCTACCTGTTCCTGTGTTTCTTCTTTCTCCTCCTCTTTCTGCCTGTTCCTGTGTTTCTTCTTTCTCCTCCTCTTTCTGCCTGTTCCTCTGTTTCTTCTTTCTCCTCCTCTTTCTTCCTGTTCCTGTGTTTCTTCTTTCTCCTCGTCTTTCTACCTGTTCCTGTGTTTCTTCTTTCTCCTCCTCTTTCTACCTGTTCCTGTGTTTCTTCTTTCTCCTCCTCTTTCTGCCTGTTCGTCTGTTTCTTCTTTCTCCTCCTCTTTCTACCTGTTCCTGTGTTTCTTCTTTCTCCTCCTCTTTCTACCTGTTCCTGTGTTTCTTCTTTCTCCTCCTCTTTCTACCTGTTCCTGTGTTTCTTCTTTCTCCTCCTCTTTCTACCTGTCCCTCTGTTTCTTCTTTCTCCTCCTCTTTCTGCCTGTTCCTCTGTTTCTTCTTCTCCTAAACTTTTTTGTCACATTCTTGCCAAATTTAAGAACACCTGACCTGCACAAGAAACAACAGCAAGTCAGACTTTTGTGAGTGAGGAGGAAAACATTTTTCATCATTTTCATATTACTCTCTTGAGTCCCTCCAGGACACAACCTGTGCAAAAATGTTCTCCATCTGCTTCGGTGGAGGAATTATCCCATCGCAAAATAATTGACCTCATGCCTGATTGTCAAAATTGTAAAGGGTGTTCATTTTCCTTTCAGAAAAGTTTAGGTTACACATAATTTCTTTCAGTAGTTTGAGTGATATATATATATATATATATATATATATATATATATATATATATATAGAGAGAGAGAGAGAGAGAGAGAGAGAGAGAGAGAGAGAGAGAGAGAGAGATATTTATATTGATTATTACCCTCTGTGACCAATAATCCCTTAGAAAATAGTTGTCAATGAGCATAAAATAGACTTGATACTGAAAGGGTTAATTTTATCATTTGAATGATATTTTTCATTTTAGGAGAAGGCTTATATTAGTTCTTGTTCTTGTTCTTGTTTCTGACTGGTGAAAATGTTAAATTTTTTGGATGCAGTATTTTGTTCTGTTTGTTGCTTTGTTTCCACTGTTTACTTTGCTCTCTCTCTCTCTCTCTCTCTCTCTCTCTCTCTCTCTCTCTCTCTCTCTCTCTCTCTCTCTCTCTCTCTCTCTCTCTCTCTCTTTCTTTGCCTTCTTTTGATTTCTTTTTTTTTTTTGAGAGAGAAAAAAGTAAGCAAAACTAGTTCAGTCCAACATGCTTATATAAAAGAAATCACAGGAAGACTGAAAAACTACTGCACTTCAGTTTTCATCGGATAAGTTTTGATTCACATTATCATTAATAGTACTATTAACCATCTTAAAATTTGTTATGTCTGCAGGACGGTAATGCCGACAGTGAAGAACGAAACACGGGCAGTATTGGTCTTCGGATTCTTGTTCAAGACAGTCAAGACACAAACCCTCGTTTTGAAAATGCTATTTTCAATTTTGATGTCGAAGAAGGACTTCCTAGGGTGAGATTTATTTCCCCTCTTATTTTTTTGATTGCTTGCCAAAATTATGTACTAGTCTGACCTGGTTTGGAAGGGAGTAGGGGTATCCTTTATTTATTTATATATTTATTTTTTAGATTGGTAGGAATCTCACATGATGCATGAAGGCTTTGCCTGTCTTATCATACAACTACAACACAGGCAGGTAATTTTTGTTCATTGAAACTAAATCTAAAAAAAGAGGAAATCTGGCAAAGAATACAGAGGCACAAAGAGATAAATGCTTCTGCCGGTATTTCACAATTTTGTTTGCTGTCAGCATACTGACTGGAAGTGTTTTTACTTTTGACTTTGTATTGTATTCATGTATTGCACATAAACAAATGGAATTGCTTTCTTCTAATTCCTTTTTTCTTAAAACTCAGCCGACCGCAGATGTCCAGGAGTGAAGTAATAAGAATTAGATATGGTAATACAATATGAAAGAAAAACAAAGAAAGAAAGAAACATCAGTTAAAATCTTGATGGATTGTGAGTAATTTCAGAAGTGTGACTGTACTTTGTAACCAGCTGCAGATGCATGCTTTGCGTTACAGGGAAGCGCAGTCAATTTTCTGCTGTCTGCTCAAGATCTGGACAAAGGAAGTCAGCGTGATATCTATATCGAAATCTTGGATGGTAAGAGCATGCCAAACTTTATTCCCTTTTTTTTTCTTCTTTTCTCGCAATCTTCTTGTTGTTGTTTTTCTCCACTCTGTTGTCTTGTCTTTCTGTCTTTTAAAATTTTTTTTTTTAGAACAGTTGTAATCTACATTATTCATTCACCTGCCATGCCAGTGACTTTGGGTTCAATAACTGTTTCAGGGTTGTTCAGTGCTAGCCTGATTTTATTCTGGAGTAAAAACCAACAATGGTACAATTAGGCTGTTCCATGCATCAATAACAATGGTACAAATAGGCTGTTCCATTCACCACTATGGTTTTGTTCATAAAACAGCTGTCAGTACCAGTTCTTGGTCATGTTCAGTGATTATTTTCGTCAGTTTGTGAATGTTTTAGTACTATTTATTACTGTTTATCTATTTATTCTTTCTTTCTTTTTGTTTTCTCCTGCCAAACTAGATCCTAATGGAGTCAACTTTTTTGAGGCTGGACAGGCTAGTAGAGGTCCTGATGGAATTTTTTCTGCACCGGTTCTTGTGAAATCTGAAATTGACCGTGAGAAAGCATCGGATGTCTACTCATTTACAGCAAAGGTAAGATTACGTGTGTCTGTGTTTGCGGATGCACATGTGTTTTGTGTCTGTATGCATGTGTCAGTATGCTTGCGCATGTGTGTTTGTGTGTGTGTTTTTTTTGTTTTTTTGTTTTTTTTCCAAATTAGATTTTCTTTGTGTTGCTCAGTTAATATTAATTCAAATGGTTGCAAAAATGTCAGTACAACAAAAAGTTAATCTGACAATAAATGGTTTCAGTCAGTCAGTCAGTGTGTATGTGTGTGCGCGCATGCACCTGAGTGTGTGCAGGGGAGTGAGTGTGTCTGGGAGGGTTCATGGGGGTACACTGCTGTATGACATATTTTATAGGCATCTTTATAAATATTCAGAATTTGTTCCACTCTTGCATCTGTCAGCACCAAGAATGTCTTACTGCAACGCATGAAAAGAATGTTTTTCAGTGACTCTCATGAATATTTTACACTGACACCTGCACAGGACTGTATAGATTCAGGTAGAGGGGAAAACAAAAATAACAACTCGTCTGATGCTGACCCCTTTGTTTCACTGGTTTAGGCTGCCAGCTGACTCCAACACATGCAGAAAGCGCTTCCCAGAAACTTGGGGAACAAGCTGTCTCAATAGTCCACTCAAGCAATTAACTCTCTCCATACGAACGGCGAAAGAGACGACGTTAACAGCGTTTCACCCTAATTACCATCATCAAAATATTGCAAGCGGAAGGCTCTTATGCTGAAGACGTGAATGTTGACAAAGAATACCACAATTCTGATGATGGAAGCTAAAGGTTGGGTCATTCAGACACCCACTGGACATCCGAGGTGTCTGTGTAGAGGAGAAGAGAGGACTGGCCGTACTGAGTGAGTTAAGAAGACAGGCTGCAATATCAAACAGAGAGCAGATGGGATTTCAGAAAATGAAACAGCGGCAAAGAAACCAAAGCAGGCCTGAAAGCTGGGTTGGGTAGAGGATGAAACTTTTGGGCCAAAAAGGATATGGGTTTGAATCTTGGTTGGTGATAGGTGAAGATTTTTTTTTTTTTTTTTTTTTTTTCACCAGGGATCAGAGTTCTAGGCCATGTTTTGGCATGGTGTTATGCTTTGGGGAAGGTAGTTTACTCTGATTTTCCTCACACTACCCAGGCATGAATGGTTACCTGACTTTCCATCTTAGTAATTGTGGCTATGTAGACTGCTGGTGCTGCACCTATCATGTAGATATATTTTATACACTGAAAAGATGAGAGAAGCATCGTGAAGATCCTGTCATCCACTGCAGAGTTCAGTGGGTCTTGGAAACGAACAGACATAGTGATCATCAGTCACAACACACTCTTTCAGAAATCTGATGCTGGACATGGAACAGGAAGAAGCAAAATCATGATGATCAACAAGGAACTGCCCTCATATGTGTAGACAGTTAATATAATCGTTGTTGTTCTGAAAACTTGGACCATTTTACTTCAGTTAAAGGTTAAAAGGTTAAAGGTCCCATAGCCTTATATGGCCATAGGGGCAGTGAAGTCATGTTTATCCTCTCCCCCTACCACTGTTAACCTTCCAAGAACCAAGTCAGGTACCCATTCACAGCTGGGTGGAGTGAGGAAACTCAGAGTAAATTGCCTTTTTAAAGGACACAACACCATGCTGAAATTTGGCCTTGAACTCTGATCCCTGGTGAACCCTGAATCAGAAGTCCAATGCCTAATCAGCTCTGTCATAGTGCCCCATTTTACTTTACCGAGTTAACTCAGCATGAATATAACAGTGGAAAGAGGTTATAGGTGTGTCATTTGAAGGCATTTTGCTAATATGGATGGAGTTTGTGTCTACTCATCCTGTTGTTGTTCTGTTTGAAAAATAAAACGTTGACTATGCTTTCAGGCTACAGAACTGGATAGCAGTGGTGCCCTGACCACTGCCACAGCCACAGCTGTGTTCACGGTCAACATCAGGGACATCAACGATAACCCACCACGCTTCACCAACACCACCTACCGTATTACTGTACCGGAGGTGAACCAGATTTTGAGCAACCTAACGTACACAGTTCCTAACCTGGAAGTCCACGATGCGGACATTGTAAGTCGATGTGACTGCGGACATATCTGTTGATTTTTTTTTTTTGTTTTTTTTTTTTTGTTTAAGTTTCATTGTGCCCGAGGAATGAAGGACTTAGCAGTCTGAAAGTAAATGTGAGTGTGTGCTTGTATGGTTTTTGTCATTCAGAAAAAAAAAGATCCTGTTTGAAAAAGGTAAAAGTTGAAACTTGAGAGAAAATTCACAGTAACTCGTTTTGTTGTCATCCTGCCTGTTGGCTGTACTAAGTTGACATGACTGCCCTTGTAGACATCAGAATGATTCCTAAATATGCAAATTATGTTCAGATTGAACTGTTTATAGTTTTATCTGCCATCTTGTAATGCTGCTTTGCTGGCAATAAGCTGACTTGCACCATCTGTGGAAAAGGTCTAAATGCGACTGTGTTCCTTCATGAAAATGAAAATTTTGGCACTGTGCATATTGTTATAATCATCAAAATCATCGTCGAGGGGCAGACATATTTCTGTTGAGGACTCTGAATAGCTTAAAACCGAAACACGCATGCATGCATGCACACATACAATTTTATGTAAAAATATATGTAGAGTGATACTTCACAAATGATTATATTTAGAGTAAAATGTGTTGCAGATAATCTGTCCCAGATGATTCTAAGATGTGTGTATATATATATATATATATATATATGTTTATATGTGTTTCTATGTAATTCTGTCAGCTCCCAAAGTGGCTGTCCATGTTTTGTTGCAGTTTGAAAATGCCACGTACAGAGTGGAAATTCTAAGTCAGACCCACCCTGGTGCTTTTGGTATCACCCCCACTGCTGAGGTGGAAGGCAAGCAAGCCTTTTACCTGACCGTGAACAACTATAACTACGTGGATTATGATGTACCAAGCTACCGATCTCAACAAATCATTGTAAGCATTACTGCTATTGTGTAATCTTCAAGGTTTTCCAAATGTTGCACAGGCAGTTACACAGTCAGAGACACATATGCTCTCTGACACACTCATGGACAAAAATTAACTCAAGACAGACCAAAATATATGGCATGCCCATAAACATAAACATGCACAGACAGACAAATACATAGAGTGGAGTGATGGCCTAGAGGTAATGTGTCTGCCTAGGAAGTGAGAGAGTCTGAGCGCGCTGGTTCGAATCACGGTTCAGCTGCCGATATTTTCTTCCCCTCCACTAGACCTTGAGTGGTGGTCTGGACGCTAGTCATTCGGATGAGATGATAAACCGAGGTCCCATTTGCAGCATGCACTTAGTGCACGTAAAAGAACCCACAGCAACAAAAGGGTTGTTCCTGGCAAAATTCTGTAGAAAAATCCACTTCCATAGAAAAAACAAATAATAAAACTGCATGCAGGAAAAAATACAAAAAAATGGGTGGTGCTGTAGTGTAGCGATGCGCTCTCCCTGGGGAGAGCAGCCCGAATTTCACACGAAGAAATCTGTTGTGACAAAAAGAGAAATACAATACAACACAATAGAAGTAAAACACACAAGAAGACACAAAGTAAAACACACAAGAAGGAACAATCACAGATCTTTTGACAGACAGATAAATACATTTAGCTCTCTCCAACTCTCACTGGAGAACCTCATACCCATGGCCATTGAATGGACACACACAAACAGCGTGGAAGAAACCTGCAGAGAGAAAAGTTTGGGGTGGTCAAGCTCTGAGCTCTGGTATCTGATGGTCTCAACACTCAGGATTGAAAAACAAATGAACAACTCCCACACCCCAGTATCTCCCCTTCCCCTCTTTGGCTATACATGCTTAAACAGGGAGAAAAACGGCATCAAATTTATCACATAACGTGTAAAGAAGTAACACTAAGGAATGACCTGTAGCGTATTAGTATATACTCCAGAAGTAGGCGGAAGAAGAACCACGGAAATATTCAGTGAGACACAGCTCATATTGTTTTGAACGGAGTATGATAACATATATATATATGCACAATGACAAAAGTAAATAACAAGCACACACACACTCTCTCTCTCTCTCTCACAAACACACACACACACACACACACACATGTGCACACACACACACACACCTTTCTCTCTCTGTCCCACTCTATCTCTCTCTCTCTCTCTCTCTCTCTCTTTCCCT
>NC_134876.1:90986171-90998671 GCF_041734735.1 Babylonia areolata
CCACACAGACCATCATCGTCGTCCAAGTCCTTGTGAGTGAACTGTGTGCTTTTGATCAGCATGCCTTTGATTTTATTTGATTTGATATTGATACTTATATAACTCCTATCCTCGGTCGGAGACCAAACACTGCTTTAAAACTCGCACAACAGGCTGCCAACCTGGGCAGAGTCATGCACACATACACGCTCAGACAATCAAGTAAGATTTTACGTGTATGACCATTTTATTTACCCTTCCATGTAGGCAGCCGTACTCCGTTTTCAGGGGTGTGCATGCTGGGTTTGTTCTTGTTTCCATAAACCCACTGAACGTTGACATGGATTACACGGTCTTTAATGTGCGTATTTGATCTTCTTCGTGCGTATACACACAAAGGGGGTTCAGGCATTAGCAGGTCTGCACATTTGTTGACCTGAGAGATTGGAAAAATGTCCACCCCTTTACCCACCAGGTGCCATTACCGAGATTTGAACCGAAACGGTCAGATTGAAAGTCCAACGCTTTAATCACTCAGCTGTTAAGCCCTTTTGTCTTTTTTCTGCTGCTTTGGCTGGATTGGCCTGCGCTGTTTGGCTGGATTGGCCTGCGCTCTTTGGCTGGATTGGTTTGGCTGGATTGGCCTGCACTCTTTGGCTGGATTGGTTTAGCTGGACTGGCCTGCACTCTTTGGCTGGATTGGTTTGGCTGGATTGGCCTGCACTCTTTGGCTGGAATGGTTTGGCTGGATTGGCCTGCACTCTTTGGCTGGACTCTTTGGCTGGACTCTTTGGCTGTTTGTCTCTCTGTATCTCAGTTGTTGTGTCTCCACTGCTTTTTATTCTTTCCGCTTCTTTATTCCTCTCTTCCCAGTTTTTTTCTCTCTCTGTCCCCTGTTGTTTGCCTCGCCTTTAACACGGAAACATTTACATTTCTGAGGTAAAAAATATATTACCTGTGGAATTCTTGATAAAAAACAAAACAAAACAAAAAAAACGCAACAACTATGTCAGCTTTCAATAATTCCTCATGAGAATAAACTCAGACAACTGAAGATGTGGGGTATTTGATCTGGATGTAAGACTTGTACATTAAAGTATTGTATAGTAAAGTGTAGTACAGTGCAGTACAGCACAGTGCAGTGCAGTACAGTGCAGTGCAGTGCAGCACAGTGCAATAAGTGCTAGTTATACAGTCTGTACAGTGCATTACAGTACAGTGTGTAGATTATATGGTAATGGTGTAATACAGTATGGTACAGCACAGTATAGTCTTGAACTGTACCACAGCAGGCACAGTAGAGCATGATGTTTGTATTTGTATTTGTATTTCTTTTTATCACAACAGATTTCTCTGTGTGAAATTCGGGCTGCTCTCGCCAGGGAGAGCGCGTCGCTACACTACAGCGCCACCCATTTTTTTTGTATTTTTTCCTGCCTGCAGTTTTATTTGTTTTTCCTATCGAAGTGGATTTTTCTACAGATTTTGCCAGGAACAACCTTTTTGTTGCCGTGGGTTCTTTTATGTGCGCTAAGTATATGCTGCACACGGGACCTCAGTTTATCGTCTCATCCGAATGACTAGCGTCCAGACCACCACTCAAGGTCCAGTGGAGGGGGAGAAAATATCGGTGGCTGAGCCGTGATTCGAACCAGCGTGCTCAGATTCTCTCTTGCTTCCAAGGCGGACGCGTTACCTCTAGGCCATCACTCTTGATGCAGATCGGTATGACGAACTGGTTTGATCGAATGTTCCAGCTGACTGCTTCATTGAATGCTTGGTTTGACTGACTGGTTTATTGAGACTGGTTCACTGGCAACTGGTTTACTGACTGGCTTATTAACAGGCTGGTTTTTTGATTGACTGGTTTACTGACAGGTTTGTTAACTGATTGGCTTATTGACTGACTGGTTTACCAACTGGTTCATTGACTGACAGGTTTATTAATGACAGGCTGGATTGGCTGACTGGTTTATTGACTGGTTGATCTGACTGACTGGTTTATTAACTGACTGGTTTGGCTGACTGGTATGTGAATGATGAGTTATTAACTGACTGGTATGTGAATGATTTGCAGGTTTGACCGACTTTTAATTAACTGACTAGTTTATTGACTGACTGTTTTAAAAACTGACTGATTTGACTAACTGGTTTTTGCTGATTGGTTTCAGGATGAAAACAACAACATGCCCAAGTTCAATCCCACATTGTACACGAAAACCATCTCCGAAGCGATCCCTCCAAGTCAGTTGGCTAACTTGCAGTTTTTTGTTGGTTTGATTTGATATTGATTTCTTAGGTGTGTCAGGTAATAAAGAAAGGCCATGTAATGATATCTGTTGATGATGTGAAAATGCGAAAAAGTATTAGAATAAAAGAATTATTTACAGATTCATATGTTTAAAGGAAAAGAATTGAAACTTTCAGAAAAGTGTGGGTGTGTATGAGTGTACATGCATGTGTGTGTGCATGTGTGTGTATGTGTGTGGTGAGTGCGGTGTATGTGTGGTTGTGTGTGTGGACAAAAGTTTACAAGCTGTGTGTGTACGTGCGGTTGGACGAAAGTTTTACAAATTGCTGGATCATTTTTAATGCTGTCTGGACCAGCAGATGTTTCCAGGTTAATAATACGGGTGCTGTTAGGTTTCCTTTTCTCTCTTTACCCATCTGACGCATGAAAACCAAGAGCAGTGGCAGTTGCTCGAGGGAAGTGAATTTATTTTTGCTCTTTCTCCACAGACACATTTTTGCTGCAAGTGTTCGCAACTGATGATGACTACGGCAGTAACGGCAAAATCACCTACCGCATCGGAACAGGAGGCCGAGACAGTTTTTTTGTTCGGGAAAATGGGGAAGTGTACATTTCTGGAACTCCCACCTTTGACTATGACGTGATGCCGAATCTGAATGTGCAGGTAAACAGTACTCCTGCACTTGTATATGTGCATTTGAATATAGATATGAGTTGAATGGCTGCATGTACGCACACACACACACACACACACACACACACACACAAACATGCACTTGTAAATGTACGCATGCACACACACACACACACACACATAAACACACACACACACATATAAACACACACACACACATAAACACACACACACACACACACACACACACACACACAAACAAACAAACAAAAAACAACTACAAAAAAAACAACACACACTGACATGGATGCAGGCATGTATGTACAAAAGCTTGTGTGCATGATACAGGCGCATGCATTCTTAGTGTCGGCGATTCTTTAGCTTTTCATCAAAATAACCACAACCAGAAAAACAAGTATGAGTTTTCTACCTATCAGTTTCCCTGGGAAACAGTTTAAAGAACAAGGCTGCATGGAAAGAGATAGGTTTGCTAACACTTCATTTGCACTATAACTTTATGCCCAGAAATGATATATTTTCAAGCAAATTGAAATAGAAACAATGAGAACAGATGTTGACAGCATTTTCAAATGAACAGATGATTTTTCGCTGCTTTGACTGCAGACGGACAGTCACTTGCATCCATTATATTTCTGACAGATCATAGCCACAGAGGGGAACTAAAAGCTTTCAGTAAATAAGCTTTTGACTTGCTCTCAGCCTGTCTTCCTAGATCCATACACTTGGCTGCTGACTCTAGAGTACTGACAGTTCCAGGAAGAAGCAAAGCATCCCAAGGTCAGCGTTCCTTCCCCTGTCTTGGCCCAGTGGTGTGGAACAAACTGCCCTCCTCAGTCCGCCTCATTTGATTCCCCTTTTCATTTTAGAAAGTCTTTCAAAACAGAGCTCTTCCATTCTGCCTACTGTCTTATTGACTGATGTGCTACTTGGGCTTCTGCTGGTTGTGTGTGTGTGTGTGTGTGTGTGTGTGTGTGTGCACGCACATGCTAATTCATGTGTGGGGTACTTGGTGCAAGTGTATTTATGTATGTATAACATTTCATTGTAAACGCCACAAGCTTCCTGCTTCCACACAGTCAAATCTCATCCACTTCAAGGATGTGTCTTTTGGTGTGTTGCTCTAATTACCTGACCAACATTGCAAGTGTCTGTATCTCTCGGACTTGGTTAATGCCAGGATATCATTATGACAGGAAGCATAGAGTGCAGCCTTGTCACGCAGTCCCAAACCAAAATGGACCTCCATAGCAACATCATCATTGTTATCGTCATCCTCCTCCTCCTCCATCATCATCAGTATAAACAGAAAAACAGTCTCAGATCAAAGTCTGTGGCCTTTCATGCCCTGTTCTCATGGTGACCTCAGTTTCAATACCCCTCCACTTCCTTGCTTGGGGTGAGTCCTGTCAATGTCTTCAGTGTCGGCAGATTCATGGGGGGGCTGTTGTTTGAGGGACGTGGTGGCAGTCTCCACTCTGGTAGGGACACTCACTCAGTCTGGCTCCGTGACTAAGCCATTATTGTTGTTAGTAGGAGGCTGAATAGGTGGTGTCCTAAGTACTTTAAATCAGAACAGGCACCACTGAACACCACCAAAGTGACTCAGCAGCAGTGCAGGGTCTCCTTTGGTGTGTGGCCTCCTGGCGACTTAACATCGGTGGTTCCCTTTGGACTGCCAACGCTGGAACTGTGACAGACGAACCCGGGTGTGGCCGTGTATGGGGGAATCTAAATGAGCAGTGTGGGAGTAATGCCACTGAAACGGTGCAGATGATGGGGCAGCAAAAAAAAAAGAAAAAAAAAAGAATAATGATGATGATGATATGGACACTTATATAGCACCTATTCTTGATTGAAGACCAAGCTTTAAGCACTTTTCAAACAGGGGTCATTTGGACAACAGGCTGCCTACCTGGGTAGAGCTGTCTGACAGCTGCCACTGGGCGCTCATCATTTGTTTCTTGTGTCATTCAATCAGGTTTCAGTCACACACACACACACACACACACACACACACACACACACACACCTATACAGACATGTAACATCTTACGTATATGACCATTTTGTTTATTTACCCTGCCATGTGGGCAGCCATACTCCATTTTCAGGGGGGTGCATGCTGTGTATGTTCTTGTTTCCATAATGCACTGAACACTGAGATGGATTAAAGGATCTTTAACGTGCGTGTTTGATCTTATGCATGTGTATTGCACACTAACTTCTGTGTGATTGTATGTTGACAGTCATTTGCATCCTTCACTATTCTGACAGATCCTTGCCACAGATGGCGGAAGCCCACAGCACTCTGCCACAGCAACCATGCTGATCACCCTCACTGATGCCAACAACAAACTTCCGGACTTCTCTCAGCGACTGTACAATAAAATTCTGGACGAAGGTATGCATGTGGTTAGGATTTCTGAGTGTTGCTTTTGGATGATGAATAGTTATTGTAGATTTTTGTTTGATGAGAATTAATCTTAAAAATGTTTTTTTATTTTTTTAATTTATGGTGTACCTGATTAGATTAAGTGTGCGTTTATAATGAACCTGTGATTGCACAGATTATTTTCCCAAGTAGAGTATTAAAGTATTTTCAGTTTGATTTGATTTAATTTGATAAGCTGAAAGGTTACTGAAGGGGACTTAGAAATGTAACAATAAGTTCTATATGATTTATTGTATTGTACTGTACTGTACTGTTCTGTACTGTGCTGAACTGTACCATAGTGAATTTTATTGTATTGTACTGGACTGGACTGTACTGTACTGTGCTATACTTAACTGTACTGTACTGCACTGTACTGCGCTGTACTTTGCTGTACTGTGTTTTATTACTTTTTGTCACAGCAGATTTCTCTGTATGAAATTTGGGCTGCTCTCATTGGGAAGAATATATTGTCACAGTGCAACGCCATGTTGTTGTTTTTTTTATCTTCTTTTTCTGTCTGCAAGTCTTTTTGTTCTTTGCTATCAAATTAGATTCGTCTTAAAATTTTGCCAGGGTCTATTCTTTTATTGCTTTGGTTTCTTTTATGTTTGTTAAGTGCATGCTGCTTATGGGACCTCAGTTTATTTTTCCCATCCAAAAGACTAGCACCCAGGCCACCACTCAGTGTCTGGTGGAGGGTGGGGTGGGGGTGAAAACCCCAGCCGACATATAATGAGATTCTTTTTTTTTTTTTTTTTCAGTCAACATGCTTATCAAATTATGTAAACAGAAAATCCAAACAGCATTTTTTTAGTTCATATCAAATGGGGAAGAATTTGGTATATTTGATTAAATTGTCTTTGTGTGTGGTTGTACTTAGGGTTTATACTGGTAATTATTCTTTTGCTGTGTTCATCTCCTGTATTTGTTTTAATTCTGTTTTGTATTTTCTCTTTCCCTGTCTTCTTTTTCTGTTCTTTTTCTCTCCTTTCTTTCCTTTTCTTCATTTCCATTTCTGTCTGTCTTTCATCTTTTTCTTTGTCTTTCATTCCCCCCCCCCCCGCCCCCCGCCCCCTCTCCTCCCCATTCACTCCTGCCCTACCATTTTGTTTTCATTTTTTTAGTTTAGTTTTCTGTCTTGGTCTTGAGATGATGTTGTCTGTTTCAGCCACTACCAAGGGCTCCCCCGTTCTGCAGGTCACGGCCACTGACCCAGATTCAGGTCACGACCTTCGGTACTCTTTGCTGCTGAATTCCTTCAGTGGTCTGAACAAGGCGGGTAGTGAAGTGGAGAACAGCAATGAATACGATATGACGGTGAGTGAACAGCTGCTAGTGGTTTCCATAGTTTTGTTATTGTTTTTTTTTTTTTTTTTTTTTTTTTTCGTTTGTTTTGTTGTTGTGTCTTTTTGCTGCCCCATCATCAGCACAGTATTCAATGGCATTACTCCCATGCCGCTTATTCCTAATTCCCCACAGTCCCCACACACAGCCATACCTGGCACCCCACAGCAACTTATCAGTGTTAGGTCACCAGGAGGCCATACATCTGAGGAGACCCTCCACTGCTGCTGAGTTACTCCGGTGGTAGCTTTCAAAGATTTCGAGATGAATCACAGGTTGATGGAGTAAAATGAATGGAACACAAGTAAAATCATGTTGCTTATGTATAGTTTTGATTTTGTGAGGAGAAAAAGTAATGACATACAAATCAAATCCTGTTTCTTATATATAGTTTTTATTTTTGAGGAGAAAAAATAAAGATGCAGAAATTAAATTATGTTGCGTATATATATGACAGTCCCCCGTGAATCTGCCGTTATCACTGTGGTCACCATTAGAGAAGGGCATTAAATACCACAGAGTTATGGAGGATCATTCTTCTACATTTGATGGTGATTGATGGTGTCAGTTTATGTTTTGGACATGATTCAGGTTGTGATTTGTTCTCCCTTTCAAACTCTGTCCTGGCGTCAAATCAAGGGAAACGGGAACATTTTGAGTGACCCTCCCAAAGACACATTGGTGAATTGGATGACTCTCAACTGTGTGGTCCCAGCATTCCTGTCTGAAGCTGTAGTACACTGAGCTTTAGGTATGAACTGGCCCTTGGCCAAAAAAACCACACTTCTTTTGGGGCTCAAACCTGTGTCATCAGTCTGTGACTCAAGCTACTTTGCCACTGTGGCTGGTTGTCTGTGATGAACTTGACTCTTTCGCCATCAATTTCCTGTGTGAAGAACACTCCCCAGCGCCAATATTTAAGAAACGATGCTGTCAGTCACTAGGCTTCGGTTCATGTCAAAACAACACAATGGACTTGTTCACTTCAAACTGGGTCAGGGGGCAAAGGTTAGTCATTGTTCTGTTGGTGGGAACCTGGCTGCAGTTGTCTAGCTTTGTTAGAATGTGAAAAACAGTCTTATCAACATGACCCCTCGATGTCGACAAAAGTTGCCTTTGGCGGTGCACTGTCTGGTCAACAAAAGTCGTCTATGGTGGTGCACTGTCTAGTCAACAAAAGTCGTCTATGGTGGTGCACTGTCTGGTCAACAAAAGTCGTCTATGGCGGTGCACTGTCTAGTCAACAAAAGTCGTCTATGGTGGTGCACTGTCTAGTCAACAAAAGTCGTCTATGGTGGTGCACTGTCTAGTCAACAAAAGTTGTCTATGGCGGTGCACTGTCTAGTCAACAAAAGTCGTCTATGGTGGTGCACTGTCTGGTCAACAAAAGTCGTCTATGGTGGTGCACTGTCTAGTCAACAAAAGTCGTCTATGGCGGTGCACAGTCTAGTCAACAAAAGTCGTCTATGGCGGTGCACTGTCTAGTCAACAAAAGTCGTCTATGGTGGTGCACTGTCTCGTCAACAAAAGTCGTCTATGGTGGTGCACTGTCTAGTCAACAAAAGTCGTCTATGGTGGTGCACTGTCTAGTCAACAAAAGTCGTCTATGGTGGTGCACTGTCTAGTCAACAAAAGTCGTCTATGGTGGTGCACTGTCTAGTCAACAAAAGTCATCTATGGCGGTGTACTGCCTAGTCAACAAAAGTCGGTTGTGGTGGTGAAAGAGTTAATAAGATTTTGTCTTTTGTATCCTGCAGTTACAAGTCAAACATTTTACAGTAGTATGTGGGGTTTTTTTGTGCGTGTTTTTTCTCTTTTTATCTGTTACTATCCTGAAGACATTTGCCATTGTCACTGGTTCATTCATCACATGAATTTGTTTTACCACCAAACCATTTTGAACATGTTGGACATATTACAACACTGCTGTGTGCATACAATGTAAATGGTTATTAGTGCTCACAGACAGGGTTGCACAGACAGTATTGCGTATGTTATTAAGAAGAAATCTAGTAGTTCTTTTTGAAAAAAAAAGCTTTGTTTTTTGGTTTTTGTTTTTTTTAATTTTTGTCTGTTTGACTAAAATAAACATTGTTTTGATTTTTTGTTCATTGTGTGTGTTCAGTATATCTTTGATGCTCTTACAAAGCATTTTGTCCTCCCCTAATTGGAGAAAAAAGGTGTGTAAAAGTAGACATGATACGGCATGACTGTTGAAGCAGTGACGACTGTTGCTTGTGATGTTTATATGATAGTCAGTCATTTCTCACTGTAACGGTCAGAACAGCAAAGGAAGTAACTGCTGTCCTGACTATCTGGGCTAGAATTTGATTATAGTGGAGTATCCTGTTCAAGCTACACCCCCACTCTCTCAGCCATGTTGGCTTTAGGACAGCCGGTGTTGGGATTGTCCTCAAAGACCAGTTAACCCCCCAAGTCTGCAGTACTAAGAGCCAGTACAACTTTGCCTTCTAGGCCCAACAGCTAACTAATGTCAATCTCTGATATAAGCCGAGTGTTGAGCAATTTGATGACATCGTTATTTGCTGTTGTGTATTGCAGAAAGTCATTAATATCGATCCACTGACTGGTCAGATCACTGTGGTGATGTGATGACATTATTATTGCTGTTTTGGTTACTGTGTTGCAGAAAGTCTTTGACATTGATCCACTGACTGGTCAGATCTCCTTGTCCATGAACGGCCCCGGTCTGGACCGCAGCTTTGTGGCAGAAATGTCTTTCCAAGTGAAGGTTGAAGACATAAATGCTGCTACAGGCACTGTACAGACTGACATTTGTAAGTTGCTGGTGTGAACTTCATGATAAAGAATGACGTGTTTTGTCTTTGGTTTATAAAAAAAAAAAAAAAAAAAAATTAACCCCTTGACTGTTGTTGACGAATATGCTTATCAGTGAAGGGCTGTCACCTCACTGAAATAAGACTGACCTTACAGGTCTAGGATGTGAATCACCATGATCTTTTTGTACTACTTCCTGTTGTGGTTGCATCACTTTTGATCAGCAGTTTCAATTATGTCATGGATAAGTACACACACACAAAAAACACAGTAACTGTGCTTTAGATTTAAGCCAGATTTCCAAGGTTCAGCAGTTAAGGGGTCAATCGCCCATTGGTGGAACTAATGCCTTTTTCCTGCTTGTGTGGGACCTGCACTAGTGTGGTTTTTTTAGTTTGTGTGGGACTCGTTCTCCCAGGGATTTTTACATAACATTTAAAAAAAAAAAAAATTTTTTTAAAGTAAAGTGGTATAGAAGGTCGTTTCCAATGTATTGAGAGCACCTCCCTGAACATGACACTGGCTCTGCCGAATAGACAGATTTAATTAGTTTTTGGTTGAGAAGGTGGAGAAAAAGAGCAAGTTTGTCAAAATGGAAAATACATGAAAAATCAACAACAAAAAACATCTGACTTCAACGGGAAATTAGGTGGGTTTTGTTGTTGTTGTTTTTTTTAGAGAGTGAGAAGGGTTAGATGGGAAGATGGGAGCATGTACACATTTCTCAGTAAGTTATTCTGTGTTCCAAGAAAAGACATAATGGAGGAGATGAATGTATATTGTGTTGGTGGTGTGTGATGGGAAGGAGACGAGTAGTTCCCCAGTGTGTGATTTAAACTGCCTCTTCTTTTTCTCTCACTTTGCCTGTGTTTCATATGTTAGTGTCACGTACCTTTCAGAATTGATGAAAGTCAGCTCATTGAATGACTGTACTGGTATTTCCAAGAATGGGGGGCACACCCATCATTTGTTGTGTTGCAGCCTATGTCTCCATCATCATCACTGGACGTCCTGAAACCGCCTTGTACTTCAACCGCCCGTGGACCAAGGCCAGGCCGGAATACAGACTGCTTATCTCCGAGGCCTCTCCTGTTGGAACTGAGATCAAGACCCTGCAAGCCCGAGACCCTGTTGACAGAACGGTGGTGAATCAGTATGAGAAAGTAGCTGGCACTGACCCTGAGAACTATTTCAGGCTGAGTTATGATCCCCCAGGTGATGTCATGTTACTAAATGCTACTGTTGTTGTTTTTTTGTGTTATTTTTTCTTCTTTTTCTTTTTAACACACACACACACACACACACACACACACACACACACACAAACATACAGTAATAACCATAATACATGCGCGTGTGTGCACACACACATGCATGCGTGTCTTATAAACCTTGTTCAGGTTTATTTGACATTAAAATCGATTCTGATTCTGATTCTGATTCTGATTCACACAGACACTGGCCAGTGACAACCTACTTATTAATCAGAAATAACGTGTTGACTTTTAGCGATAAATTTCAACATCATGATACATCTCTCCCACGGTATGCTGCCAGCTGAAACCATGGAGGGAAAATGAGAGAGTACCTTGAAAAAAAATGACTTTATTTGATGAAAAAAAAAAAAAAAAAAAAAAAAAAAAAAATCTGAAAACTAAAATAACCTCTCTGAAAAAAAAAGAAGATAAAAGTGATCAGACAAATGAAATACCTGTGAGAGAGGCTCTTCTTCATCTTGTATATGTACCCTGCCATGTAGGCAGCCATACTCTATTTTCGGAGGAGGGGTGGGGGGGATGAAGGAGAAGGGGGTTGGGGGGCGGGGGGGGGGGGGGTGTGAGAGAGGCTCATTTGCAAGACTGTTGTGGAAAGGATGCATCACTCATGTCATTTATCAGATTATAGATCCGTTCTTCTGCGTAGCGCCTCAATGGCTCTTCACAGAGTTAAGGGAGAAGATGATGATGATGAAGAAGAAAAAGAAGAAGAGAATCAGCACTGAAATGGACTCGCTGACTGGCAGTCAAGGGGGTTACCAGTGTTTTGAAATCTGTCCGCAGGAGTGGTGTACCTGAACAAGGCTCTAGACTTTGAGTCGGGTGACTTGGTCCATTCGGTTGTGATCCGTGCAATCAAAGAAGCCACTTCGGACTATCAGATGCGCACGGTCACCGCCTCCATCATTGTGGAAGTGGTAGATGCCAATGACAACCGTCCAATTTTCACACGGGTAAGTAATGATAATATTGACAATACTTATGATGATAATAAAGGTAAGAATTTTTTTTTTTTTGAATAGTAATGCGGATTGATGCTCACACCTCTCAGATAGGGGGCTCATGGTATTTATTGTAAGTTATACATACATACCTACATACATAACATAACATACCATACGTACATACATACCGGGTACATACATATGCATTGAAGTATGACATACCCTACTATTATTATTATTTTTTTTTTTTAATTATTTTATTTTATTTTATTTATTTTCTTCTTCTTCTTCTTCTTCTTCTTCTTCTATTTTAAATTTATTTATTTTATATATATATATATTATTTTTTTTCTCAAGGCCTGACTAAGCGCGTAGGGTTACGCTGCTGGTCAGGCATCTGCCTTGCAGATGTGCTGTAGCGTATATGGATTTGACCGAATGCAGTGATGCCTCCTTGAGCGACTGATACTGATACTGATACTACACAAACAAACGTGCACACACCAATGCAAACGCACAAGCAAACACAGATAAACAGGCACACACACACACACACACACACACACACACACACACACACACACAGTACAAGTTCAAGAAGCACATCTACAGTAAGATAGTAGGCAGATCAGAAGAGGTGTGTTTTGAGAGACTTTTTAAACTGAACCGGGGATAATATGTGACGGACTGTGAATGGCAGCTTTGCGAAATCTTTGTTTATCTGGGTGCACGACACTGACTTGACTCTGAGGACTATGACAGCGGGTCTGGGACTATACGGCGTAGGGGCGCGTCCCCCAGGTGGCGGATGGTGGAG
>NC_134876.1:91003671-91036171 GCF_041734735.1 Babylonia areolata
AACAAACAGACAGATACACAATACATAGACAAGAATATCAGAGGCGAGGCTAATCATGACAAAACATATTAGGTATCATAGTTTTTCCATCAGTATTTCTTGAGAGCTTTTTTTTTTTAAAAGTTTGCTTCAAATGACATGATTTTAAAAAAGGAAGATAAGCTGTTCCATATCGTTCCACCAGAAATGTTAAACTAAAATTTATATAAATTGTTTCGGGGTCGAGGAGAAGACAGTGTGTGTGTGTGTGTGTGTGTGTGTGTGTGTGTGTGTGTGTGTGTGCGTGTGTGTGTGTATGTGTGTGTGTGTGTGTGTGTGCAGCTGTTGATATTAATACAAGGAGTACTCTAAAAATTCTCTTTCTTTCTCAAATTAAGAACACATGCACGCACACACACATGCACACACACACAAATGAATATTCAGATATGTATTAGTGTAGATGTATATGTACTGTTGTGTTTGCATATGCATACATATATATTTTCATACAGATATAGATATTTCTGTCCCCACCCCCCCACCCCCGACCCCCCACCCCTCAGTCCCCCTCCCCCACCTCTCTGCCTCTTTCTCTCTCTGTGTGTGCCTGTTTTGGAAGGTGGCAGCACCTACAACTATTGTAAGAGTGACTTGTTATATGTACATTCTTTCTAAAATCACACACACACACACACACATACATACACACATACCTACACACACGAGTACACACACACACACACACACACACACACATGTATATACTTATATATCTATATCTATATCTTCTGTATACCACTTGCAGATAAACATCAAGGTGTTGGACGAAAACGACAACACCCCTACCTTCTCCGACACAGAACGGGCCTTCTCAGTGCCAGAAACTGCTCCCATTGACCAACGACTGGGACAGATTCTGGCCAGAGATGATGACAATGGCATCAACGGACACATACAATACAGCCTTGTCAGAGACAACAATCCCAACAATCGAGGTTTGATTACTTCATCTCTTTTGACTCTTTGGAAGAGATTTGTTGCACAACAGTCAATGAATAGATGAATACTGATGGGCGCAATAGCCAAGCGGTTAAAATGTTGGACTTTCAATCTGAGGGTCCCAGGTTCAAATTTTGTTAAGGGCACCTGACGGGGAAAGGGTGGAGATTTTTCCTATCTCCCGGGTCAACACATGTACCGACCTGCTAGTGCCTGAACACCCTTTGTGTGTATACACAAGCAGAAGATCAAGTACGCACGTCAAAGATCCTGTAATCCATGTCAGTGTTTGGTGGGTTATTGAAACAAGAATATACCCAGCATGCTTACCCCCGCAAATGGAGTATGGCTGCCTACATAGCGGGGTACAAACTGTCATACACATATAAAAGCCTGCTTGTGTACATACGAGTGAATGTGGGAGTTGCAGCCCAGGAACTAAGAAGAAGAAGAAGAAGAAGAAGATGATGAAAGCTGTGTTGTGAGTTTGCGGCTCAGAATGTGCAGTCTCTCGGCTCAGAGCAGAGCAGAGTTTAAATCACTGGGGTCAAGAGCGCAAGCAGACACAGGTTACGTGCAGTGTGGTTTGTAACAGTGACTTTTCTTTTGTCTTCCATTCTATTCTCTCATTACTGATTTCTTTACTGTTGCTTTTTTTGTTGTTGATTTGAAGGCATTCAGTAGAGATGGGTAACAAGAGGGGAAAGATGAAGCGCAGGTGTGTGCGTTCACATGAATGTCAGTGTGAGGTACATACCTTTGAATTTTTCACCGACATTTTTTGTAAGGTACCTCTGTTGATGATTTTGATCATTGCTGTTTTATTGTCATCTTTATCATCATCATCAGCAGCAGCAGCAGCAACAGTGAAAGTTTGTGTATGTTTGTAGGGCAGGTCTTTGATTTTCTTTCTTCTTTTCACTTTTGCTGTCTTCCTTTTTTGTGTGATTTGTTTTTTTGTTAGCACAGTGCATATTATCATCGTCATCATCATCGTCATCATCATCATCACCAGCATCATCGTTGATATTGCCATTGTTATCATCAGTATCATCTTCATCATCATCATTATCATCAACACATAAACAACATCACTAGTGTCATCTTCATCGTTATTGTCATCATAATCATCATCATCATTAACAACAATAACTGCTTCACCATCATGAGTATTATCAACATCAGCATCAACATCAACATCAACAACCACCTCACCATCATGAGCGTCATCATCATCAACATCAGCATCAACAACCAACACCACCTCACCATCATGAGCGTCATCATCATCAACCTCAGCATCAACATCAACATCAACAACCACCTCACCATCATGAGCGTCATCATCATCAACATCAGCATCAACAACAACAGCCACCTCACCATCATGAGCGTCATCATCATCAACATGAGCATCAACATCAACAACCACCTCACCATCATGAGCGTCATCATCATCAACCTCAGCATCAACATCAACATCAACAACCACCTCACCATCATGAGCGTCATCATCATCAACCTCAGCATCAACATCAACATCAACAACCACCTCACCATCATGAGCGTCATCATCATCAACATCAGCATCAACAACAACAGCCACATCACCATCATGAGCGTCATCATCATCAACATCAGCATCAACATCAACAACCACATCACCATCATGAGCGTCATCATCATCAACATCAGCATCAACAACAACAGCCACATCACCATCATGAGCGTCATCATCATCAACATCAACATCAACATCAACAACCACATCACCATCATGAGCGTCATCATCATCAACCTCAGCATCAACATCAACATCAACAACCACCTCACCATCATGAGCGTCATCATCATCAACATCAGCATCAACATCAACAACCACCTCACCATCATGAGCGTCATCATCATCAACATCAGCATCAACATCAACAACCACATCACCATCATGAGCGTCATCATCATCAACATCAGCATCAACAACAACAGCCACCTCACCATCATGAGCGTCATCATCATCAACATGAGCATCAACATCAACAACCACCTCACCATCATGAGCGTCATCATCATCAACCTCAGCATCAACATCAACATCAACAACCACCTCACCATCATGAGCGTCATCATCATCAACATCAGCATCAACATCAACAACCACCTCACCATCATGAGCGTCATCATCATCAACATCAGCATCAACATCAACAACCACCTCACCATCATGAGCGTCATCATCATCAACATCAGCATCAACATCAACAACCACATCACCATCATGAGCGTCATCATCATCAACATCAGCATCAACATCAACAACCACCTCACCATCATGAGCGTCATCATCATCAACCTCAGCATCAACATCAACATCAACAACCACCTCACCATCATGAGCGTCATCATCATCAACATCAGCATCAACATCAACAACCACCTCACCATCATGGGCGTCATCATCATCAACGTCAGCATCAACAACAACATGGCCTAATGACCCTTTTCCTTTCTGTGCAGTGAACCCCTTGTCTCTGTTCAAAATCACAAGCGAGTCCGGGGTGCTGTTCACCCAGCAGTCACTGCTGGGCCTGAGTGGGAGCTACAGCATGCTGGTCATGGCCAGGGACAGAGGCACACCCCCCAAAAGTGCCACAGTCCCTGTCACCATCAAGGTCCAGCCAGTCGACTCCAACGACGGCACGCCAGAATGGATTCTGCCCACTGACTTCAACGTCTATGTGGAAGAGGTCGGTCAGATGGTTATGGGATTTTGTGTTTGGGGGGCGGGGGATGGGCGGGTGGGGGGGTGCGGGTGAGGGGGTGAGATTGTGTGGTTGGTTGCTTTATTACCTTTTTGTCAGGCCAGATTTTTGTGTGTAAAATTCAGGGAGAGTGTGTCTCGACAGCCCAGCTCGACTGACCCTTTTTTTTCCTTTTGTATCTTTGCAAGGGTATTTGTTTCCCTATCAAAGTGGAGTTTTCTACAGAATTTTGCCAGGGACAGCCCTTTTTTTTTTTTTTTTTTGACATGGGAACTTTTACAATGTTAAGTGCACACTGCACACAGAACCGAATGACTAGCATCCAGACCACACCACTTAAGATTTAGTGGATGGGGAGAAAATACTGATGGGTGTGGGACTGGATCCTGTGTGCTCATATTCTCTTGCTTCCAAGGCAGATGTGTTGCCACAAGGCCACTACTCCACTTTGTTATTGTTGTTGAAATAACTGGGGTGGGCCTACGTGTATGCTATCTTCACTGTTATCATTATCATTATTATTATTATTATTATCATTATTTTTTTCTTGTCTGTTTTCCATTTCAGCATAAAAGGACCCAACTGAACATTAAGATCAAAGCTCGGGCTCGCTCATCAAACAACTCCTATATCAAGTACAGCTTTGGTAATTTAGGGTCAGACTCTCAGTACTTCTTCATCAACGAGTTGACCGGTGACATCAACGTGACGGCGGACCTGGATCGGGAAATCCAGCCCACTTACAAGGTGAACTCTGATAAAGAAAACTGTGTACATATGCCTAGTTTCATCTGGACTTAAAAGGTAAACACTGAAGAAAATCGTGTATGCCTAGTTTTGTCTTGAGTTTCAAGGTAAACATTGATGAAGAACATCATGTATGCCCAGGATCATCTTGCGTTTCAAGGTAAACATTGATGAAGAACATCATATATGCCCAGGTTCGTCTTGCGTTTCATAGTAAACATTGATGAAGAACATCATATATGCCCAGGTTCGTCTTGCGTTTCACAGTAAACATTGATGAAGAACATCATATATGCCCAGGTTCGTCTTGCGTTTCACAGTAAACACTGATGAAGAAATCATGTATGCCCAGTTTGATCTGGAATAACAAGGTCAACACTGATGAAGAAATCATGTATGCCCAGTTTGATCTGGAATAACAAGATCAACACTGATGAAGAACATCATATATGCCTAGTTTCATCTGGAATAACAAGGTCAACACTGACGAAGAACATCATGCCCAGAGTTTCAATGTTGATTTCATTTTGAATGCGTGTGTATGTGAGTTTGCGTGTGCGCACGTGTGTGTATGTTTATTTATATTGATATGTTAACGTATTTATTTATACCATTATCATCTTTTTTTTCATAACTATTATCATTTTTTTTCTTTTTTCCTTATATTTATTTATTTGTATCAGTTTACTTTATCATTATTATTATTATTATTGGGTTACGCTGCTGTTCAGGCATCTGCTCAGCAGATGTGGTGTAGCATATCTGGATTAGTCTGAATGCAGTGACGCCTCTTTGAGTAATTGAACTGAACTGAATTTTCATAAGAATGCATAATTTATCTTCACAGTGTTACAATTTCATGCGTATATCGAGTGTGCGTATGAAGGGTGTCTGGCCAGTGATTGCCATACTGATAATTATAACTTAAGCTCCATTTGTTTGAATTATAATTGGAGCTCCATTTATTTACATCATTTCTTGCTTCAGTCCCGCAGCAATAATTGTTGTTTTTTTGTTTCTGTTTTTTTGGTTTTTTTTAATTATATATGAGTGTGTTTGTGTGCCAGAAGTAAAGATACTGGGTGCTGTGTATCTCGCATTACACTTAACTTACTGAATGAACACAGATTTGAGAAAAAAAAAATCTCTAAAAGAAAAGGAGAAACCCAACATAATTCTATTTAACTTTATGTAAAATATTCCTTTACTCTGTTCACAGCTGCTGTTGGTGGCTACAGATGCTTTGGAACCAAACAAGTTGAGCCGCCGTGAGCTGACGGTGCATCTGACTGATATCGATGACAATGGACCGTCTTTCGAGAAAGCCCCCTTCTATCCTGGTTGTCCCAGTGATGTGAGTGTGAAGCAATGAACTGGCAAGTTTGTTGCACCCTGTCTGGTGGATGGGTAACGCTGAGGGGGGATTTCCTTCTGCTGAGTTGTTAAGTGTGTGTGTATGTGTGTGTGTGCGTGTGTGTGTGCGTGCGTGTGTGTGTGTGCATGCTGGGCTGCAAGCAAAAAAGATATGTGTATGATTGTGTTTGGGTTTTTTTGTTTTTGTTTTTTTTACCTTGCCATGTAGACAACCATGCTCAGTTTTCAGGGGTGTGCATGCTGGATATTCATGTTCTCGTTTCCATAACCCACTGAACGCTGACATGGGCTATGGGGTCTTTCATGTGCATATTATTTTGATGTTCTGCATTACGAATACATCTGTTTACAAATTCCACCCTTAACCCAGCAGACGCACTATGACCAGGGTTCAAACTTAGGATCTTTTGGGTTGAAATCCCTATGCTTCGTGCCTCTTGCGGGAGATGTGATTGCTCAGAGCTGTGAAGCTGCTGGAAGGGGCCACAAGGGTGTCCATTGTTGAGTCGTGATTCACAACTGCAGCTGTGGGGGGGACAGTGAACTGTTTTATCATTCAGCATATTTATCATCATTGTTGTCTTATTTATTTATTTATTATCATCATTGCTTATTTATCATCATTGTTGTCTTATTTATTATTTTATTTTATTATCATTACTACTACCTTTATTATAATTATTATTTGTTTGTTTATTTATTTATGTAAGCTTATCTATTATTTATTCACTTTTTTTTTTCTCAAGGCCTGACTAAGCGCGTTGGGTTACGCTGCTGGTCAGGCATCTGCTTGGCAGATGTGGTGTAGCGTATATGGATTTGTCCGAACGCAGTGACGCCTCCTTGAGCTACTGAAACTGAAACTCAGCGTCAGAGTGACGCTCTGAACCAGAAGATTCCCATTGTTCTAAGAGAGAGAGGGAACGGTTTTTCAGTGACACTTCGGCCAGACCTACTGTTTTGTTATGAGCAGATTCAAAAGCTGTTCTTTGCTGGGAAGATAGTGAGCACAGGCACATGTGTCTGTTTCACCTGTCATTCAGACCCAATAGTGTCTGTTTCGCATGTCATTCAGACCTGATAAAGTCAGTTTCACATGTCATTCAGACCAGAGAGTGTCTGTTTCATATGTCATTCAGACCCAATAGTGTCTGCTTCATATGTCATTCAGACTCGATAGTGTCTGTTTCACACGTCATTCAGACCCGATAAAGTCAGTTTCACATGTCATTCAGACCCGATAGTGTCTGCTTCACATGTCATTCAGACCCAATAGTGTCTGCTTCACCTGTCATTCAGACCCGACTGTCTGCTTCACATGCCATTCAGACCTGATAGTGTCTGTTTCATATGTCATTCACACCCGATAAAGTCTGTTTCACATGTCATTCAGACCTGGTAAAGTCTGTTTCACATGTCATTCAGACCTTGTAAAGTCTGTTTCACATGTCATTCAGACCTGGTAAAGTCTGTTTCACATGTCATTCAGACCGATAAAGTCCATTTCACATGTCATTCAGACTGGATAGTGTCCATTTCACATGTCATTCAGACCGGTTAGTCAGTTTCACATGTCATTCACACCCAATAAAGTCTGTTTCACATGTCATTCAGACCTGGTAAAGTCTGTTTCACATGTCATTCAGACCCGATAAACTCAGTTTCACATGTCATTCAAACCCGATAAAGTCCATTTCACATGTCATTCAGACCCAATAGTGTCTGCTTCACCTGTCATTCAGACCCGACTGTCTGCTTCACATGTCATTCAGGCCCGATAAAGTCTGTTTCACATGCCATTCAGACCAGATAGTGTCTGTTTCATATGTCATTCAGACCAGATGGTGTCTGTTTCATATGTCATTCACACCCGATAAAGTCTGTTTCACATGTCATTCACACCCGATAAAGTCTGTTTCACATGTCATTCAGACCAGATGGTGTCTGTTTCACATGTCATTCAGACCAGATGGTGTCTGTTTCACATGTCATTCAGACGCATGGCAAGCTGATAAGGCACAGTCTTTATCACACTGATGAGAGGTGATGAGCATCTCCACCGTCTGTTCAGAATGTCTTGGGGTTGAGATCCAAACTGCATGCTGCACGGTGAGGAGTGGAGATGTTCCTCCTCTCCCAGGTCCATGTTTATGCTTGTCAGACCTACTGGTGCCGGATCTGTTCGCTGATGACAGTTTTCTTCATTGTGGCGACATTGACATTGATCTTGTACAATTTATGTTGGAACAGGGAAAAAAATGACATCTCAGACTGGTGTAATCAAAGTCACATGGAACTTAACCCACATAAAACAAATTTGCAAAAAGTATGGTTCTGACTTCAAAACAAAAACAGAATATAGGTATCTCTATTTAAAGCTTGATATAAGCAAGGACTCTGTTGCAACGCAAATTTGTGAACACCATGTTCTTGGGGTAATCATTGATAAAGAACTGAAATTGCAAGCTCATATCAACCATATCTGCAGGCAGTTAGCTCGCATTCTGTTCTTTTTGAATGAACTCGAATGTTTTGTTGATGTCCCAGTCCGAAAACTATTTTTCAGAGCTCAGTGTCTTTCTCATATCTGTTATTCATCTACAGTCTGGATAAATGCCAGTCACAACCAGCTCAAAAGAATAAACTCATTGCATAGATGAGCAGCTAAGCTTGACCACTGAGACTCCCTGTCAATCAATGACAAATTAACAAACCTGGAAATTTTACCACTGTGAAAGTAATTTGACTACAGTAGAATGGTCCTCATGTTCAAAATATAAAAAAAAACAACCATATCACCACCATATTTCAGTGAATTTGTTCAAAGGGCATCAGAGCGTTATGATTCAGATAAATATATTCTGCTTTGTGAATACAATGACTTGTACAAATCCAGTTTTGCATTTTTTGGACCATCTGTAACTCTCCTACTTCATTCATTATTGTAATTGTCACAGTGATAGATTGGAAGACTGAGCAATGCCTAAAATCCATATCCTTGAATAATACAGTTTTTGAATCTTCATTCTTGAATCCCCCTTTGCTGTTTGCTTATGTGAAATCATAGAACTATAATAATAAGAAAAAAAGAAGAAGAGTGGATGCAATAAAGGACAAGAGCAAATGAAAGTAGTTCTTTTGATGACAGTGATGATGATGATGATGGTAAGAGTGTTGGTGGTGTGTTTCAGTTCGAGGTGCCCACGACGTTTGACACTCCTGATGACACCGCAAACAACACCATTGTGGGATTTGCTCGGGCTTGTGATCCTGATGCAGATGGCAATGATGTCATACACTATTATCGCTACAACGGCAGCAAAATTTGTAAGACGATGGATGGTTGTGTGTCTATATTGAAGTGTGTGACAACATGGATTCTGAGTTTGTGATTGTGTTTGAGTGTGTGTGTGTGAGTGTGTGAGTGTGTGTATGTATGTGTGTGTGTGTGTGTTTGTGAGCGTATGTGTGTGCACGCACATGTACATGATCAAACAAATCTGTACCTGAGAGTGAATACCCCGTCTGTGAAAGCGGTACTCGTTTTGTGTGTGTGTGTGTGTGTGTGTGTGTGTGTGTGTGCACTTGAACACGGTTGTGCTGATGTGTCTGTGCGTGAGAGACACTTTATCTCCATGACAGTGGAGCGGTGGCCTTGCAGTTAAGCGCCCAGCTAGGGAGCAAGTGTCAGTTTCAGTTCCTATGCAGACAGGAATTTTTTTACTTTCCCCTCCACGAGACCATGAGTTATAGTCTTGGTGCTAGTCTTTGGGATTGCGATGATAAACTGAGGTCCCATGTACAGCATGCACTTAGTGCATGTATAAAAAGGAACCCATGGCAACAAGAGAGTTAACCCTGGCTAAATTCTGTGGAAAAATCCACCATAATGATAAAACAAATACACTTGTAGACCAAAAGAAAAAAAAGAAAAGAAAAGAAGAAAAAAAGGGTGCTGCTGCACGAAAGCAATGCATCTTCTTCTAGGAGAGCGGCTCAAATTTCACACACAGAAATCTCATGTGGCAAAAAGTAACACAATACAATACAGTAAAATATATTGCAGTACAGCACAATAGAATACAACAGAATAGAATACAATAGAATACCATACCATACCATACCGTACCATACACAGTATGTTTTTGCCAACAGGTCTGGACAATTACGATGACGCCTTACAGGTCAACGAAAATGGCACCATTCAAAGCACCAAAGTTCTTGACTTTGAGGAGAAACAGGAGTATCTGGTCTGCGTCACGGTGCAGTTTTCCCTGAGGGCACCCGGCGGACGCCAGAAGCGATCTTTTGACGTCAGACAGATGAACGAGACAGACAAGGTTGGCTATGTGGTCATCGAGATCACGGACCGCAACGATAACGGGCCGACATTCCCTGACAAAGCTGTGGTGGCAGGTGGGTGACAAGGATACTTGCTATCTGGCGGGCAGGTAGTCAGTTTCAGTTTCAGTTTCAGTTTCTCAAGGAGGTGTCACTTCATATGTGGAGTGATGGCCTAGAGGTAACGCGTCCGCCTAGGAAGCGAGAGAATCTGAGCGCGCTGGTTCGAATCACGGTTCAGCCGCCGATATTTTCTCCCCCTCCACTAGACCTTGAGTGGTGGTCTGGACGCTAGTCATTCGGATGAGACGATAAACCGAGGTCCCGTGTGCAGCATGCACTTAGCGCACGTAAAAGAACCCACGGCAACAAAAGGCTTGTTCCTGGCAAAATTCTGTAGAAAAATCCACTGCGATAGGAAAAACAAATAAAACTGCATGCAGGAAAAAATACAAAAAAATGCGTGGCGCTGTAGCGTAGCGACGCGCTCTCCCTGGGGAGAGCAGCCCGAATTTCACACAGAGAAATCTGTTGTGATAAAAAGAAATACAAATACAAAATATGGACAAATCCATGTATGCTACACCACATCTACTGGACAGATGTCTGACAGGCAGTATAACCCAACGGGGTAGCCAGGCCTTGAGTGCATGCATATTTTATTGTTTACAATCTGTGCTGTTAGCTTTGGCGATTAGGCACATACATTGCAGACATCACAGCTGTCCATTCTACAGTGTCATTTGCTCTATATGCCCATTTCATGTGCATGGCTTTGAAATATTTTTATCCTTTTGTAATAGAAAATTTGGATACTTCTTTCATTGTATTATTGCCAGTTTTTGTGTGAGTGTTTTTTGTTGTTGTTGTTGTTGTTGTTTTTTTGGGGGGGGTGTTATTTTTCTGTCATACCTGTGTCAACAGTGATGGCAACAGAGCCCTCAGAGAATGAGGTGTTTAAAGTGAAGGCCACGGATCCTGACGGCCCTCTGAACAATGTCGTCGTGTACTCCATGACAAGCATCCTGTACTACCCCCCTGATGGCGGGGATCCCTACTCCATGAGAGGCACCTTCACCGTCACCTCTGACACTGGCAGGATCTCAGCCAACCTGCCGTCATACGATGACTTTGCTTACGGGCGCTTCCAGCTGGAAATCTTGGCTAGAGATGCCAAGGATCCTCTGTTTAACGACACTATTACTGTGACTGTGAGTTGTGTGAGGCGTTGAATGTGTGACACTGTTACTGTGATGGTGAGTTGTGTGAGGCGTTAAATGTATGACACTCACCGTGACAGTGAGTTGTGTGAGGCGTTAAATGTGTGACACTGTTACTGTGATGGTGAGTTGTGTGAGGTGTTAAATGTATGACACTGTTACTGTGATGGTGAGTTGTGTGAGGCGTTAAATGTGTGACACTGTTACTGTGATGGTGAGTTGTGTGAGGTGTTAAATGTATGACACTGTTACTGTGATGGTGAGTTGTTTGAGGTGTTAAATGTGTGACACTTACTGTGATGGTGAGTTGTGTGAGGTGTTAAATGTATGACACTGTTACTGTGACAGTGAGTTGTGTGAGGCGTTAAATGTGTGACACTTACTGTGATGGTGAGTTGTGTGAGGCGTTAAATGTATGACACTCACCATGACAGTGAGTTGTGTGAGGCGTTAAATGTGTGACACTGTTACTGTGATGGTGAGTTGTGTGAGGCGTTAAATGTGTGACACTGTTACTGTGATGGTGAGTTGTGAGAGGTGTTAAGTGTGTGACACTGTTACTGTGATGGTGAGTTGTGTGAGGCGTTAAGTGTGTGACGCTGTTACTGTGATGTTGAGTTGTGTGAGGCGTTAAATGTATGACACTGTTACTGTGATGGTGATTTGTGTGAGGTGTTAATGTGTGACGCTGCTACTGTGATGGTGAGTTGTGAGGCGTTAAGTGTATGCCACTTACTGTGACAGTGAGTTGTGAGAGGTGTTAAATGTGTGACACTGTTACTGTGATGGTGAGTTGTGCGAGGCGTTAAATGTATGATGCTCTTACCATGACAGTGAGTTGCGCGAGGCGTTAAATGTGTGACACTGTTACTGTGATGGTGAGCTGAGTCAGTCATCATCATGTTGTCGTCCGTCATGATGATGATTTTGTAGGTCAGTGATGATAATGATGTTGTGTAGTCAGTCACCATGATGGCGATGATGTGCAGCTGGTGGTGCACCAGGACAGACATAAACTGCGGCTGGTGCTGGATGTGGAACCTCTCCAAGGCTGGCAGATGGCTGACGACCTGATAATGTGGGTATCTCACAGCTGTAACTGTGCACAGTTGTCTTCTTCACCTTTTGCTGTCTTCCATGGTGTAGCTTTCACCATTACTGTCTTCCATGGCCTAGTTTTCACCTTTACTGTTTTCCATGGTGTAGTTTTCACCATTACTGTCTTGCATGGTATAGTTTTCATTTGTACTGTCTTCTGTGGCCTAGTTTTCACCTTTACTGTTTTCCAAGGTCTAGTTTTCACCTTTTAGTTTTCACCTGTACTGACTTTCATGGCCTAGTTTTCACCTTTACTAGTCTTCCATGGTCTAATTTTCACCTTTACTGTCTTCCATGGCCTAGTTTTCATCTTTATTGTCATCCATGGAGTAGTTTTCACCTTACTGTCTTCCATGGTGTAGTCTTCACCATTACTGTCTTCCATGGTCTAATTTTCACCTTTACTGTCTTCCATGGCCTAGTTTTCATCTTTACTGGCTTCCATGGTATAGTTTTCACCATTACTGCACCTTCTAAACTATCCATGGGACTGCCACAAGGGTCTCCGCTCACTCCTGTCCTCTACAATGTCTACACGAAGGGCTTTGCAGACTTAAACAACAGTGGAATAGCTCGGGTGCTTACTTTTGCGGATGATGGCCTGGTCTTCAAAACTTCGAAAGATGCTCAGGAAAGAACTATAGCCGTCCAGAAACAACTAAACAATATTGCTCAGTGGTGCAAAGACACAGGATCTTCCATCAATCTAGTGAAAGCTCAAACGTTGCTGTGCACCCTCAACAACAGAACCGCGAGCAAATCACCACCACCTGTGTCATTCGACTGGATTCAGATCGAGAAAACTGAATGCCTATGCTACCTAGGAATACACTTCGACAGGATGCTGACCTTCAGAAAACATACAGGAAATACTGTTCTCAAATGCAAAAAGGGCCTTTCAGTCTTAAAAGCAATGGCAACCAAAGGTATTGAACAACGCCACCTCTTCCTGCTATACCAATCACTCGTCCTCAGTGTAATCGAATACGGACTTGGGCTAACAACACCATCTCAAAGCAACCTCCTAAAATTAGAAAGAGTTCAAAATGAAGCTATGAGGCTGATCCTTGGAACAACAAAAGACACGCCCACAGAAACCATGCGATACCTGCTTGACCTTCCTTCAGTGCAGGCCAGAAACAAGTTAGAACAGGTTAAGACCTACTTCAAAGCATTAGAAAACCCTCAAAACCCACTGCATGATGCAGTCAAAGAACCAAAAGGTAGCCGTCTAGGACGAGGAAGATCATGGATGGGGCAAGCAGAAGACACAATCCAGCTAGTATGCCAACTACAAGACCTGAAAGAAACAAAAGAATGGGAGAAAAACCCCGAAAACCTCAACCATCTATTCAACACAGCCATTTCACCCACTCTAGGAAGACATTGTCGGGAATGGCCAGAGGGCAAAACTGATGCGGAAGTGAAGCTACTCATAGAAGAAAACAGTAAAGAAGAGGACATCATCATATACACAGATGGCTCTGTCACCAAAGACCAATCTGTTTGGGGATTCACTGCGAAACAAAATGGAAAAACAATTAGGGAAGAGAATGCTGCCTACAAAGTCACAACCTCCAGCCTAACGATGGAAGTTGAAGCTGTGACACATGCCCTCCAGTGGCTATCGTCCATCCAGATGCCTGGAAACCAACGTGCCATGATTCTAACCGACTCAATGAACCTCATACAGAAAATTGAAAATGGAACGGGAAGCCCAGAGTGGCATAAGGCAATGCGCAACTTTCAGTTTAAAAAGCTTGCATGGTCATACTGCCCGGGACATGCAGGTGTTAAGGGAAATGAGCGAGCTGACAGACTTGCTGGTAACGCAACAACAACGAGTGGCCTACATCTAGGAAAATCGGAAATCCTCAGAAAAGTCAAAGAATATCAAAAAGAACAGGTACAAGGCCATCACACTATCGATCGCCTCAAAGAAATAAAGGCGGAGAGAGGGAGCGGCCGAAAGTCTAGCATGAAAGGTAGAGCACGATGCTTTGCAAATCAAACAAATATCGGCATCATTTCCAAACCAACATTGCGCAAATTTCTTCACAACGGAACAGAGCCTCTGTGGGCCTTTCCAAATACAATAGACTGAGCAACACACTTGATGCCACTTTCTTGACATCACAGATCTTTTCCCATCCCTCTTGCGGCCAATCAGTGGCAGCCTCTGTGCGTGTGTGTATGTGTGTGTGTGTGTGTGTGTGGGTGGGTCTGTGTGTTTGAGTGCGTTTGTGCATGCGCGAGGGTGTAAGTGTACACAAGTGTCAGGAGAGTTCTGTGCACATGCGTATGTGTGTGTGTGTAGGGGGGGGTGCGGGCGTGGAGGGGGGGGGGTAGATGATGAGGTATGTGTGTGTATGCATGCCTACACTGTGGGAGTAACGGAATATTGGAACGTGCAGGTGTGCATATATATATATATATATATATCTGTATATATGTGTGGGGGGCTGGGGGTGGGGGATATGGGTGTATGTGTGTGTGCTTGTACAAGTAAGGGTTCATCGGTGTGTGTGTGTGTGTGTGTGTGTGTGTGTGTGTGTGGCATGGAATCTGCGATACGTAGTCTAGAAATGAGTGTGTGGAGGAGGGGGGTAGAGGAGGTGCAGGGTAATGTGTGTGTGTGTTGGGGCTCATGTACGTTTATGTGTATTTGACTGTGCTTTCGTATCTGTGAAACTGCATGTTTGGTGCATATCTGTTATGCATATGTGGGTGTTTGTGTGAATCTGTGTCTCTGTGTTTTACATTTATTTGCTTATTTATCATAATTGTTGTCTTTGTTTTTTATTTATTAATTTTATTATTATTATTACTATTACTACTTTTTTTTTTTCTCAAGGCCTGACTAAGCGCGTTGGGTTACACTGCTGGTCAGGCATCTGCTTGGCAGATGTGGCGTAGCGTATATGGATTTGTCCGAACGCAGTGACGCCTCCTTGAGCTACTGAAACTGAAAACTGAAACTGACTTCCATAGCCAAGTTTTCACCTTGACTGACTTCCATGGCCTGGTTTTCACCTTGACTGACTTCCATGGCCTGGTTTTCACCTTGACTGACTTCCATGGCCTGGTTTTCACCTTTACTGTCTTCCTTGGTGTAGTTTTCACCTTTACTGTCTTCCATGGTATAGTTTTCACCTTTACTGTCTTCCATGGCCTAGTTTTCACCTTTACTGTCTTCCATGGTATAGTTTTCACCTTTACTGTCTTCCTTGGTGTAGTTTTCACCTTTACTGTTTTCCATGGTATAGTTTTCACCTTTACTGTCTTCCATGGCCTAGTTTTCACCTTTACTGTCTTCCTTTGTGTAGTTTTCACCTTTACTGTCTTCCATGGCCTAGTTTTCACCTTCACTGTCTTCCATGGCCTAGTTTTCACCAGTACTGTCTTCTTTGGTGTAGTTTTCACCATTACTGTCTTCCATGGCCTAGTTTTCACCTTTACTGTCTTCCATGGCCTAGTTTTCATCTTTACTGTCTTCCATGGCCTAGTTTTCACCTTGACTATCTTCTGTGGTGTAGTTTTCAATTTGACTGTGTTTCATTACATAGTTTCCAACTATATTCTCTTTCATAGCATAGTTTTTAGTTGTGCTGCCTTCAGTGGTGTTTAGTTTTAGTTTCGTTGTCTTCCATGTTGCAGTTTTCATTTTGACAGTCTTTTGTTGTGTAGTTTTCAGTTATTCCGTTTCTATGGTGTAGTTTTCAGTTTTACTGTCTTTTATGGTATAGTCTTCAATTTTACTGTCTTTCGTGGTGTTCAGCCTATGTGTTGTGTGAATTACATTTTATGTAAAAGGTGAACATCTTGTTTCACTTTGCCTCAGAGAAGGTATTGTGTTAGCAAATAACTCCCTATTTTTCCTGCTTTTTTTTATTTTTTATCTTTCACCTTTTTTTAGAAAATATTTTATTCTTGACTGTATTCTTTTTTCATTTGAAATAGCAAATCCATTGTGCTCAAAACACACAGGAGGAGGAGTAATAATCAAATAGTGACACTCATTGACAGCGGGGTTCTCCTTCTTCGGAGATAAACATAAAGATCAACATTGTTATAATATAATTACGATGTAATAATTAATTGCAATGTTTTTTAAAAGCGAATATGTGAAATGCTTTTATTTGAGAACATATGTTTATTACTCTTGTTTAATCAAGTAATCCGCATGTGTGGGGGGTTGGGGGTGTGTGCGGATGTGTGCTGATTTTCTGGTTGTGGTTTTCCGCAATTCATCTTTATTCTTATCTTATCTATTATAATCAATGTGCAGTATAGTAGGCTATGTTTATAATTACATTCAAATAATGTTTCTTAATTCTTTCTGTTTTTACATTAAGAATACTAGTTATTACCTGCAGTGTGTGGATGTATGTATGAAAAGATGTAAGTGATATTTTTTACATTTGTATCTTCGTAATATTTGTAGGGGCTGTTGTTGGCTTTTACAGTTATGGTCCCCATGTTGTTTACTTGTCTATGTTGTGATAATGCACCTGACCAAATTTCTCCAGTTGGAGATAATAAAGTTATTCTTATCTTCTTATCTTATTTTATCTTATCTTATAAACTGTTGGAGTTTTATTGAGACTTTTTTTGTTTGTCTTCCCTCTCCCACCCCCCTCCCCCACCGCCCCCCCCCCCCCCCTCCCACCACAGGGATCTGAACAAAGAGGGGGAAAAGGATGGGAAGCAGTTTTTCCTCACCAAGGTGACCGAGCACAGAGAAGGGTCGCGTATAGTGGCAACTCAGTAAGTGCATTTGAACATCTCTGTCTCTCTGTCTCTCTCTCTCTGTCTCTCTCTCTCTTAATTTGCCTGAATTGAACATGTTGATATCTTCTCTCCTCTGAAATCGTTAGAAATCTTTCTTTACATGTATTTGTATAAAGCTTTCGTAATCCTGAGAATCATTATGTCATGAGTATAATTATTGATGTTGTGTAGCGCAGGCTAGTCTACATTTGGGACTGATGTTAGATTATCGCGTATGTGGTACCATGGTGTTTTCATTACGTCCTATTCACATAAACCTTTCATAAGGGGCCTTGGCCTATATATGAATAAACCATCTCTCTCTCTATCTCTCTCTCTGTCTCATCCTTTTATTCCTTTATCTTTGTTTATTTTCCCCTTGCTCTATTCTTTCTTTTCTCTCTCTTGTCTTGTGTTTTAAGTTTTCCATTTCTTTTTTTTTCCTTTTCTTTTCTTTTCTTTTCTTTCTAGCCTTGGTCTGTCCCCTCTTCTGCGTGTTGAACTGTCCGTGTGTTGTAAACCTCTTGTCTGCTCCTCTGTCTGTGCTTTTTCTGTTTTCATCAGCAGTCTTTCGTCACTGTTTTTGTATGGGTTGGTTCATTTTGATCACAGAATGTCTGTCAGAAAGAGAGAGAGAAGGAAAGACTGGAGAATGTGCATATGCATTCCCCCCCCCCCCCCCGCCCCCGCCCCCCCCCCCCCGCCCCCCTCTTGTCTGTCAAGGGGGTGGTTTGCAGAACTGGTTGGGTGTGTTAGACTTGTGATCATGTATTCACCAGTGATCAGGGTTCACGGAAGCATTTCAGCATGGTGTTGTATGCCCAGGAAAGGCACTTCACTCTGATTGCCCAGGAAAGGAAAGGCACTTTACTCTGATTGCCCAGGAAAGGAAAGGCACTTTACTTTGACTGCACAGGAAAGGAAAGGCACTTTACTCTGATTGCCCAGGAAAGGAAAGGCACTTTACTCTGACTGCACAGGAAAGGCACTTTACTCTGATTGCTGATTGACCAGGAAAGGCACTTTACTCTGATTGCCCAGGAAAGGCACTTTACTCTGATTGCCCAGGAAAGGCACTTTACCCAGGAAAGGCACTTTACTCTGATTTTTTGTTTGTTTGTTTTTTTTGTTTGTTTTTTTTGCTCCACCTAGGTGTGATAGTGCACCTGGCTTTGGTCTGGGAAAGTTAAAAAAAAAAAAAAAAAATGGAAGAATAGGAATGGGCCACCCCATTCGTGTGCTAAACCCTCTAGACACAGTGAATAGGAAATCATTGCCCTTATAGCCATAAAAAGTTATGAGACCTTTAACTTTATTTTTTAATCCTCTGTGGGTTGTCTGTGCCTGTGCCTGGGTGTGTCTGTGTGAAAATGTAACGTCGCCTTTTTTTTTTTTCAAAAAACTCCTATAATTATATCTGTGGACACCAAACTTGACATGGTTGTTGATATCCTTGAGTTTTCATAGCATCACCCATTAGAATGGCTGTGCAAAAACAGACAAGGCTTGCAGCAAGACAGCGATAAATGTTTTTGATAAAGAAATATTACTCTTGAAATGATTGAGATTGACACTTTCTGACAGAGATGACTGTTTTTGGAGTTACGGGTTTCAGCACCAGTAAATGTTCATGAAGGATTATTTTATATATTTTTTTTTAATTGTAAACATTATTCATTGATGAGTGATAATTATATCTTAAAATATGGTCCAACTCAGTAAGAAAAAAAAAAGGCATAAATTATACAACAGAAATTGAATAATGTGTTAGGAAAACAATGAGTCGGCAAAGTGTGTGTGTGTGTGTGTGTTTTGAGTGTGTGTGTGTGTGTTTTGAGCGTGTGTGTGTGTGTGTGTGTGTGTGTGTGTGTGTGTGTGTGTGTTTTGAGTGTGTGTGTGTGTGTTTGAGTGTGTGTGTGTGTGTGTGTGTGTGTGTTTTGAGTGTGTGTGTGTGTGTGTTTTGAGTGTGTGTGTGTTTTGAGTGTGTGTGTGTGTGTGTGTGTGTGTGTGTGTGTGTGTGTGTGTGTGTTTTGAGTGTGTGTGTGTGTGTATGTGTTTTGAGTGTGTGTGTGTGTGTGTGTTTTTGAGTGTGTGTGTGTGTGTTTTGAGAGTGTGTGTGTGTGTGTGTGTGTGTGTGTGTGTGTTTTGAGTGTGTGTGTGTGTTTGAGTGTGTGTTTGTGAGTGTGTGTGTGTGTGTGCATGATTATACTATGTGTGTGTGTGTGTGAGTGAGTGTGTGTGTGTGTGTGTGTGTGTGTGTGTGTGTGTGTGTGTTTTGAGTGTGTGTGTTTGAGTGTGTGTTTGTGAGTGTGTGTGTGTGCATGATTATACTATGTGTGTGTGTGTGTTTTGAGTGTGTGTGTGTGTGTTTTGAGTGTGTGTGTGTGTTTGAGTGTGTGTTTGTGAGTGTGTGTGTGTGCATGATTATACTATGTGTGTGTGTGTGTGTGAGTGTGTTGTGTATGCACAAGTGTGTGCATGAATGTGTGCACATGATTATGTGTGCGTGTATATGTGTGTGTGTGTGTGTGTGTGTGTGTGTGTGTGGTACATACATACGCCCGTGTACGTTGACACAAAAGTGTGGTGCCTGTGTGCGGCACAGGACGGACGTGTGCTTTGTGATGGTGGACAACCTGAAACCAGTAGACGCCGACGTCGGGCTGGAGGCTCAGTACTCTAAAAGGTTCAAGGCTGTGACGAGCAAATACCACATGGTGGACCAGGGGGTGAGTCACTTTCTTTGCTTCTGTTCTGTGGTTGACTTGTGTGTGTAGCTCTTTTTGCACACAGTGGTTGACTTGTGTGTGTAGCTTTTTTTGCACACAGTGGTTGACGTGTGTGTGTAGCACTTTGCACACAGTGGTTGACGTGTGTGTGTAGCTTTTTTTGCACACAGTGGTTGACGTGTGTTTTGTATACAGTTGTTGACTTGTGTGTGTAGCTCCTTTGCACACAGTGGTTGACGTGTGTGTGTAGCTCCTTTGCACACAGTGGTTGACGTGTGTGTGTGTAGCTCTTTTTGCACACAGTGGTTGACGTGTGTGTGTGTGTAGCTCTTTTTGCACACAGTGGTTGACGTGTGTGTGTGTAGCTCCTTTGCACACAGTGGTTGACGTGTGTGTGTAGCTCCTTTGCACACAGTGGTTGACGTGTGTGTGTAGCTCCTTTGCACACAGTGGTTGACGTGTGTGTATGTAGCTCCTTTGCACACAGTGGTTGACGGTGCGTGTGTAGCTCCTTTGCACACAGTGGTTGACTTGTGTTTTTGTATACAGTTGTTGACTTGTGTATGTAGCTCCTTTGCACACAGTGGTTGACGTGTGTGTGTAGCTCCTTTGCACACAGTGGTTGACGTGTGTGTGTGTAGCTCTTTTTGCACACAGTGGTTGACGTTGTGTTGTGTGTAGCTCTTTTTGCACACAGTGGTTGACGTGTGTGTGGTGTAGCTCCTTTTGCACACAGTGGGTTGACGTGTGTGTGTAGCTCCTTTGCACACAGTGGTTGACGTGTGTGTGTAGCTCCTTTGCACACAGTGGTTGACGTGTGTGTATGTAGCTCCTTTGCACACAGTGGTTGACGTGTGTATGTAGCTCCTTTGCACAAGTGGTTGACGTGTGTTTTGTATACAGTGGTTGACGTGTGTGTGTAGCTCCTTTGCACACAGTGGTTGACGTGTGTGTGTAGCTCCTTTGCACACAGTGGTTGACGTGTGTGTGTAGCTCTTTTTGCACACAGTGGTTGACTTGTGTGTGTAGCTCATTTGCACACAGTGGTTGACGTGTGTGTGTGTAGCTCCTTTGCACACAGTGGTTGATGTGTGTGTGTGTGTAGCTCCTTTGCACACAGTGGTTGACGTGCGTGTGTAGCTCCTTTGCACAAGTGGTTGACGTGTGTTTTGTATACAGTGGTTGACATGTGTGTGTAGCTCCTTTGCACACAGTGGTTGACGTGCGTGTGTAGCTCATTTGCACACAGTGGTTGACGTGTGTTTTGTATACAGTTGTTGACTTGTGTATGTAGCTCTTTTGCACACATTTGTTGACTCGTGTGTGTAGCTCTTTTGGACACAGTGGTTCACTTGTGTGTGTAGCTCTTTTTGCACACACTGGTTGACTCGTGTGTGTAGCACTTTGCACACAGTGGCCGACTTGTGTGTGTAGCTCTATGCACACAGGTTTGATTTGTGTGTGTAGTTTTTTGCTACAAGTGGTTGACTTGTTAATTTTGGTTTATAATGCCAAAGAAATCATTTATTTGCTGTTTGCATTTGAATTTTGGTGCATAGTACCAATGATGTTATAGCAGAAATGGTTAGGCATCAGATTCGTGATCCAGTGTTCCAAGGTTCGAGGCCCTTTTTCAGCATGGTGTTGTATCCTTGGGGAAAGGCATTTTTTTTTCTCCAGATTTCCTCACTCCACCCAGGTTTGAATGGGTATCTGACTTCAGTTGGGGGGAAACATTAAAATGGCATTGGGAAAGGATTAGACCCTGCCTCCCTATGCTGAGCCCATAGGACACTGTGGAAATGACTAGGAATTCACTGCCCCTGATAGCCGTAAAAGGCCATGGGACCTTTGATCTTTGACCTTTTGCAATGATAGGAAATTGTCTTCCTAAAATTACGTTTGGGTAACATACTTATCAAATCAATGATCTGACATACGTTTACAGTATGGCCAACAGCAAAGTGAGAGCTGTATTATCAGTGGTTTCGTAATTGCAAAGGGAAATCGTTTGCAGCTTAGTCTTTCATGGAGGACTATGTCTCTCACACTAGAAGTCAAATTGCACTGGGACTTAGTACTGTAGCCTTGGGGGCTAACTAGCCTTTGGGATCCGTCCCAATGGTGACAGTCCTAAGGCCCTCTTGATCGAGGGAGTGGGGATGCAACTTGGGCAAAACACTCTCTACTATAAATTGTATAATCAGATTCCAGGCCGGATAGTCGGGACAGCAGTTGCCTCCTCTGCTGTTCTGATGGTCATTGTCGCAAGATGGCTGCCGGAAAAAGAGGGCACTAGTCAGGGATACACAGGGGAGGTAACCTACTCTGGGAGGTTATCGGCCGTAGCTAAACTTATTTTTCATCCTCCATGCCCTAACAGGGGTCAGAGGATTAACTATTGTTGACGGTTGTGTCATGGCAGACCTGCGAATCTCCGAGGTCGTCGGAGGACAGTGTGAAGTGGCGAGACCTGTGGTGGCTGCTGGTGGTGATCGCTGTCTTCATCTTCATCTGCGCCCTCATTCTACTGGTCACCATCTGCATCCTGTACGACCGCCACAAGAGCTACATGACCTCCCAAAGGACTTGTGAGTTCAGCTTGGGGATGGTAGGATGGGTGGGTGGGGTGAGGAGGGGGTGTTGTGTGTGGGCGTTGTGTGTTGTGTCTGTGTGTGTGTGTGTGTGTATGTGGTATACATGTGTGTGTGTGAGTGTGTGTGTGTGTGTGTGTGTGTGAGTGTGTTTATTCATCTTTGTATGTGTGTGTTTGTGTGTGTGTTTGTGTTGACTTGTGTGTGAATGTATGTGTGTGTGTGTGTCTGCATGTGTAAGAGAGACAGAGACACAGGTTTAAGCCGTGTGTGTGTGTGTGTGTGTGTGTGTGTGTGTGTGTGTGTGTGTGCAATCGTGTGTCTGTGTGTTTTTTAGTTAATTTCTTTCCCCAAACAATGGTCTGTTTCAAACTGAGCTATGTATGTGCTTACAGATTTGGTACCTGATGAGTGAGCTGAGCAGAGTGGTAATGTTCCTGTACTTCAACATGGCGGATTTCATCTACATCATCTGCTGATACTGTCACTTAGGCAGCTCTCCTTTGTGAAACTGTCTGAGGAAAATAATGACATTGTGATACATGTATTGAATGTCTCAACCACTTGATCCAGTTTAAAAAAAAGAATCATGTTTGTAGATATTATATGGAGAGCATTATCATCCTTAAGAAGAAAAGTCCAGGAATAACACTGATTGTTTTTGCTTATCCTTTTTTTGTGACCCAGAATGGACATTTCCATCTCCTTCCAGTGTGAAAAAAAAAAAAGAAAAGTGCCCTGGAATGGAAAATTCCATCCCTGTCATCAAAGAAAATTTTCTATTGCAAAATCATAAAATTCACATGAAATTACACTAATTGAGAAGTGTGTTTATTTTCCTTTCAGGAAAGTAGTTGTAAGGACTTTCTTTCAGTAGTTTGCAGGCGAGAAAATGATTACCCCCCCCCCCTCCCCCCTGACCAACAATCCTTTGGCAAATAATTGTCACTGAACATAAAATAGGCTTGGCGCTGATAGGTTTAATCCAGCATTGGTGCAGATGTTTATAGATATATATGAACCGCAATGTGTATTTATTTTCAGAATGTTTTCAAGAAATTCAGTCGTCCATGTACTGAACACGCACACATTTTCATTCATTGTTGTATGAAGGATTGCTCTGTTAATGAGGGTTGAAATTGACCAGACTTTTTCATGAAGCATTTGTGCTTGTGATTAACCATTCTCATGCTTCCAGAAAACACTATCTGTTATAGTTTTGTTTATCTGTCTAGGCCACAAACTCACGGTTTTTTTTTCCGGGGGCGGGGGTGGTGGGGGGGGGGGAGAGAGGTCGGGGAGGGGTTGTCACAAAAATGCAGGTTGGATTTCTACCTAGAAAATGAAGGGGTTTTGTTGGTTTTTGTTGTTGTTTTGTTTCTGTGTGTGTATGTGTGTTTGTTTTACTGCTGTGTTCTAGCTAATTTGTTTGTATTGGCAGTGTTCTATGTGTCATGAGTGTAATACTGTGCCTTTTCCAGTTGATTTGATATGAGATATATTTGTGAATTACATATAATGTATTTATATAGAACGAGTGTGTATTTCATCATGTTTGGCTTGTCCTTTATCCTGCTTTCCCATATGATGTAGTGTTTCACATTCCTGCTGTTTAAGATATTGATCATTTCAGATTTTTGAATAAGTTAACGTTGATGAAATACATCGAGACCAGTTGTAAATAATGTAACATTCTCCCAAATTATTAGTTGCCAGTGCACAAAGTTCTGCAATCAGTAGTGCTTACCAAACACAAATTATGAGAGGCCGAAAGATGTTTATGAATGGATTACAGATTCCACATGAAAACAACAGGAGTACATCATGGTTGTTGTTTGTTGTGTTTTTTTTAAGTAAGGGCTTGGCTGCAGAGACATATCCAGGTCTGGGTTGTATAAGGGATAGCAGTGCCAAGTTTGCTTTGCATAAAAGATTTGTCCTAGATCTGTGCTAATTCCATGGACTTAGGAAATTTCTTAACACTTAGCAAACATAGTTCTGCTATCATTGCTTCTGAAACCAAGCCCAAGTCTTACTGCAATGTTCAGGGTCTAATCAAAGGCAACGTCTGTTTGTGTGGTGGCGTTTTCAGCAGCTGAGCGCAGTCATGTTTGTCAGGATGTTTCGTCAGTCAAAGGGACAGAACACAAATCCGGCATGTCAGATTTGGAGAGTATCTGAGATGATCAATGGTTTCAGAGTTAGCAGCCTTCAGCTGTTGTCATGGTGACAGCTGATTGCTGTGAACAGGTGGCATTGCCTTATGGCAGCACCTCACGGTGAACTCGGGAAGATTGTGCAGAGGGGTGTTTTCCAACATCTGTCACATCATTGAAGTTTGTTCAACCTCAGGACTGACAGACACGCTCCAGAACTGTTTCCGTAAAATCTACATGTATTGTCCCATTAGCTGTACTAAAATAATGAAGGAATAGAAAGTAAGAAGTTAACTGATAAAGGCTTATTATGTAAAGTCCCATCAGCTACACTGAGATAATGAAGAAAAAGAAAGTAAGAAATTAATAATACAGGTATAAATAGTAAATGAAGAAAAAGAAAATAAAGGCATTGATAAAAGCAAAGGTGGACACAACTTATGTCTCACCTTTGAATGGGCTGTCTGTTTCTTCTCGTTGCTTGGTGACCAGGAGAGCTCTGGTTGTGATAGTTGTTGCTTTCTAAATCAGTGCAAGAACAACATGGTGAACATCAGTTTCTGTCCAGTGTCTCGTCAGAAATCTTCCAGTTATTGTGAGAGGTGATGATTCCTTTAGGAATTCATGAACAGTTCGGTTGGGAGTGTTAGTGATTGTGATGAAAGACCTGTTTGTCAGTCAGACGTAAGTTGGGTGCAGTAGCTTTTATGGTTCATGTTTTCTTCAGTTCTGTCATCTCAAACACATGTTCCAATAACGGTTCCTTCCATTGTCTTTCATAGAAGAATTGAAGTTGGTGTGTTTTTTTGGTTTTGTTTTGGAACTAAAATATCATAAGGTTATGTTGATGGTCAAATCTGTTTTGGTGTCATCACAGGACAGTTGAATAACATCTACTGTGGGCGTCACTGATTTCATATCAAAAAGAAAACTAAAAGTATCATTCTCCGGGAAAAAGATTGTCATGGTGCTGTATGATTATTCAACAATGACAAGTCTTGGTTGGTTGGTTCTGTTTTGAAGATTATTTTGTTATTTTTTCATAGTCTCTGTGTTTATGATGACAATAATGTTTGGACAGATATATCTGATGCAATTATTAAAATCATCAAGAATTGTGTGTCCTTTAATAAGGCATGGATACTGTTCCAGGGTTTTTTTCATGTGTTGCAGAAGCTTAGATTAGCTTGATAATCTGATACATGAACATGATTAAAGCCTTACTTAACTGTCATAATTCAGAATATTGTCTCAAGTTGAGTATGTGTGAATGTTGAATACCGTCTTTTAACAACCACCATCCCCATCCTCCCAGTGTGTCTGCCTATCTTCTGTGTTATGTCAGACGTTAGGATTTCACATGTAGCCAGACATGTTATTTGCAGGGACCTGTTCTTTTCTTCTGAATGATTCATCATGCATTCCGATGTCTTCAGACTGCTACTGTTGTACAAAAGTGTCTGCCAGTGCCATGGCTGACTCGTATGTGATTGTTCCCATGTTAGAATGAGAGTGTACCACGGTAGATTGAACTGAAAAAAAAACTTCCACCATTTTGTAAACAGCGGTGTTTATGTAATAATAAAGTTACTTTTATAGATATGTTGTGAAATTGTATGCTTCTGCCTGTCTTTCTTTCTTGTTCTCTGTATATATCAGTGTCTGTGTGTGTGTCTCTTTCTTGTTGTCTGTATTTCAATGTCTCTTTCTTGCCATTGGTCAGTTGACCTGCTCATCTGTTTGAAAATAAATGACAAAAGAAGAACGGATGAATGAAGTCCAGAAAAAAGGAGGACATCATTTGGAAAGAAAAGTGAAAATAGATAGTGTACAAGAAAAAATAAAGGTAAAAAACAAATTAATAAGAAAGGAATTAATGACAGATATAAAGAAAATGATTGAAGAAAAAGAAAGAAAGAGGGGGAAATAAGGATCAAGAGAAAGAATGATGAAAAAAAGAGAAAAGAACAAAATAGAAACAAAGAACAATTGATACAAGAACGGAAAGATAGAGAGTAGAACTGAATAAGAAGAAAAACGAACTGGAAGTGACGTGGAGGGAAGCAAATATGTACTGCTAAAACTTAAAATATGTTTTTTCTTATGTTCTAGAAAAAAAAATCTAAAAGAGGGAAAGAAAGAAAGACAAACAGAAAAAAAATAGAAAGAAGGAAATTCAGGGTAACAAAAGAACCACGCGCACACACACACACACACACGCTCGCGCGCGCGCGCGCACACACACACTATCAGAGGCCTATATATATATATATATATATATATATATCATAGTTTTCACTCAGTTCAGAGCGGAAGGTTGATCATTATGTTCCACTCACTCGGCCCAATCAAGTCGTCTCACAACCTCACTAGCAACAATGAAGCAAACAGCAAGACCAGAGTGACCACTGACCCAGCCATTCGATCGGCAGCCACGCAGCCAGAGGTCGTTCTGCCACTTGTCTCATCGACTGACGCAAGGACATCGTGTAGTGTTCATGATCTGGGTGAAACAGCAATTCGGCTCTCGGAAAGGTTTCTCATTCACTCTTCTTCTTCTTCTTCTGCGTTCGTGGGCTGCAACTCCCACGTTCACTCGTATGCACACGAGTGGGCTTTTACGTGTATGACCGTTTTTACCCCGCCATGTAGGCAGCCATACTCCGTTTTCGGGGGTGTGCATGCTGGGTATGTTCTTGTTTCCATAACCAACCGAACGCTGACATGGATTGCAGGATCTTTAACGTGCGTATTTGATCTTCTGCTTGCATATACACACGAAGAGGGTTCAGGCACTAGCAGGTCTGCACATATGTTGACCTGGGAGATCGTAAAAATCTCCACCAGGCGCCGTCACCGTGATTCGAACCCGGGACTCTCAGATTGACAGTCCAACGCTTTAACCACTCGGCTATTGCGCCCGTCTCTCATTCACTCGATCGTCTCTTGTACCTGACCTATTTGTAGGCCAAGATGTCTATGACTTCGTTGAAGATAATTATATTCAGAAAATCTCGAGAGAGCTATAGCTTAATTATACGTACAAAACTGGAAGAGGAAATGTTAATTAAGGAATATTTATTGTTACTTTTTTCACAGAACAAAGGGGCATGACTCGAATCATTTGAATTATGTGTCTTTGTCTTAAGCCAGTAATAGTATTCATAACTTGTTAAATGTTTCTCTTCTTTTCGCTTTATTCGGTTTTTTTTTGTTTGTTTGTTTGTTGTTGTTTTTTTTTTGTTTTTTTTTTACTTTCTAGTTTTGGGAGAAAGAAAGAAAGTTAGCAGAACTTACAAGACCAACAATTAACTGCAGGTGTTTTGGGCGATGCCAGTGTTTGGATCATCGAATCACTGCCAAGTGTCTGCGGGGAGCATAATATGCGTGGGGCTAAACCATGCTGTTAACAATTCTGGCAACCATCCAGAGAGCTCCTGTAATTGACAGAATGTTTGGACGGGCGCAATAGCCAAGTGGTTAAAGCGTTGGACTGTCAATCTGAGGGTCCCGGGTTCGAATCACGGCGACGGCGCCTGGTGCTTAAAGGATGGAGATTTTTACGATCTCCCAGGTCAACATATGTGCAGACCTGCTAGTGCCTGAACCCTCTTCGTGTGTATATGCAAGCAGAAGATCAAATACGCACGTTAAAGAATCTGTAATCCATGTCAGCGTTCGGTGGGTTATGGAAACAAGAACATACCCAGCATGCACACCCCCGAAAACGGAGTATGGCTGCCTACATGGCGGGGTAAAAACGGTCATACACGTAAAAGCCCACTCGTGTGCATACGAGTGAACGCAGAAGAAGAAGAAGAAGAAGAAGACGGAATGTTTGGAAACAAATGACAGACAACACTGAGAAAAACTCGATCCACTGTCATCCAGCTGCGCCATGGACACAGTTCATGAATGTCGCAATCGGTTTGAAACGATAAAACTGACTGAGTATAATAAATAAATAAATAAATAAATAAATAAACAGTAATACGATAAATAAATAGTAATGTGATAAATGAGTAAATGAATATATTTGCGATTGGTTAAAGCTGCTTTCACCCCCGGCACCCCTATTGCGTCCTTTTCTTTCTGTCTTTGCCCAGCTGTGTGTCTTCCTTCGCACATGATTTGCCTCTCGCTAGATTAAAAAAAAAATTCCTCCCACACCCCTGCCCTTGCCCCCTTTCTGTCTTCTTTTTCTTACATTTTGTTTTAATGTGTTACTTTTTTCACATATTTATTTTGTTCAACTCGATATTGATTAACGCAAAATAGCATACTTTTATGAATCCATTATGGAAAGTAAATTGTATGCACACAACTGAGTCATGTAACATCACCATATCTTTCGGTTCTCGAAGACGTGCTGACCCCCACCTACCCCTCCATCACTCCCTCTCCTCTCGATCGACACGCATGCAGGCTTACACTGACACACTAGTGGCATATACCTACCTAATCTCACGGTCGTTTTCTATCGATGAGAACAATGCCACACTCCCAAATAATGAAAAAAGACGATTTTGCACGCTTGAGAATGTTTGTTCTGGCGAGACCTCCACACTGCATGGCTGGGCCTTCGCGCGCTCACACGCACACGCGCCACTTAATATTTCAATGGCTGCCCCGGCGTCAGGTGGACGGGTGTCTAGCCCACCCTGGGAGGTATACCTTTAGAGGTACCCGTTAATTAACACACCAGAAAGATAGAGTGCTGTACTCGCCGCGTCGGGTGGACGTGTTGTATGGTCAGTTTTGACACGGTCTGTGTGGGTGTGTACAGGGATACTCCCCAGGCTCAGAAGAATGCCCGTTCAACAGGGATGAGAAATTACTTTTCACACTCACAGTTTTCAGTGTTTGCTCCGTTGACGTCCATAGTTGGGTGGCAATTCGCGGTTGTTTCCGTTGAAAAGAGAGAGAGAGGGAAAGAAATGTTTCTGTTAGAGAGAGAGAGGGGGGGGGAGGGAGGGAGAGAGAAGAGAAATACTTAATTTTATTGAACTGGGCCTGGACTCGGCTCTCATATGTCAAAGAGAACGGTGGGACGAGGACGACAATCAAATGTCAGAGAACAGTGTTCGTTCACATTACATACCATAGGCTTTTAAACTAGAGAGAGAGACCTATCACATAAACACCGACAGAGATACAGATGCGAAAAAAAAAAAAAATTAATGTGGCCCCGGGCGAGGTTGAAGTTAAGGATCCAGGAATATGAGAAATCGATAAGCCAGGGATAAAACAAAAAAATGCTTTCAAATCTGAGTGCTGTTTGTTCCCTTTAATTGACGTCGGGTCGAAGTTCGGTCCGCTTTTATTTTCTTTCTCAGTATTGAAAAGAGAGAGAGGGAAAGAGATGCTTCTGTTAGAGAGAGAGAGAGCGAGAGGGAGAGAGAGAGAGAGAGAGAGAGGTGAGGGGGAGGGGGGAGGACCCCGAGTGAGAGACAGCAGAGACAGGTAAAGATTTAGGCACATCTTCAAAACCCAAGGCTCCAAATCCTGTAGCCTCGGCCTAGCTACATGCTGTCCTTGTCACACATGCACATGCAAACACCTCAGCACATAGTATCCACTCACGCTGACGCAAGACACATCAGAAACGCGCAAGATCAGTGCCAGTTTATAAAGGCCAAGCCGGATGCTTGCCTGCAGAGATGCCAACCACTGAGCTGAAAGGAATTTCTTTTCAGCGTAGTGATGCCAACAGCAAAGTCAGGGACAAAGAGATGGAGGGATGGAAGAGGGGATAGAGGGAGACAGACAGGTGTGAAGGGACAAAGAGATGGAGGGATGGAAGAGGGGATAGAGGGAGACAGACAGGTGTGAAGGGACAAAGAGATGGAGGGATGGAAGAGGGGATAGAGCGGAGACAGACAGGTGTGAAGGGACAAAGAGATGGAGGGATGGAAGAGGGGATAGAGCGGAGACAGACAGGTGTGAAGGGACAAAGAGATGGAGGGATGGAAGAGGGGGATAGAGGGAGACAGACAGGTGTGAAGGGACAAAGAGAATGGAGGGATGGAGAGAGGGATAAGAGGGAGACGACAGGTGTGAAGGGACAAAGAGATGGAGGGATGGAAGAGGGGATAGAGCGGAGACAGACAGGTGTGAAGGGACAAAGAGATGGAGGGATGGAAGAGGGGATAGAGGGAGACAGACAGGTGTGAAGGGACAAAGAGATGGAGGGATGGAAGAGGGGATAGAGGGAGACAGACAGGTGTGAAGGGACAAAGAGATGGAGGGATGGAAGAGAGGATAGAGCGGAGACAGGTGTGAAGGGACAAAGAGATGGAGGGATGGAAGAGGGGATAGAGCGGAGACAGACAGGTGTGAAGGGACAAAGAGATGGAGGGATGGAAGAGAGGATAGAGCGGAGAAAGAGGGGACAGAGGGAGACAGACAGGTGTGAAGGGACAAAGAGATGGAGGGATGGAAGAGGGGATAGAGCGGAGACAGACAGGTGTGAAGGGACAAAGAGATGGAGGGATGGAAGAGAGGATAGAGTGGAGACAGACAGGTGTGAAGGGACAAAGAGATGGAGGGATGGAAGAGGGGACAGAGGGAGACAGACAGGTGTGAAGGGACAAAGAGATGGAGGGATGGAAGAGGGGATAGAGCGGAGACAGACAGGTGTGAAGGGACAAAGAGATGGAGGGATGGAAGAGGGGATAGAGGGAGACAGACAGGTGTGAAGGGACAAAGAGATGGAGGGATGGAAGAGGGGATAGAGGGAGACAGACAGGTGTGAAGGGACAAAGAGATGGAGGGATGGAAGAGGGGATAGAGGGAGACAGACAGGTGTGAAGGGACAAAGAGATGGAGGGATGGAAGAGGGGATAGAGCGGAGACAGACAGGTGTGAAGGGACAAAGAGATGGAGGGATGGAAGAGGGGATAGAGGGAGACAGACAGGTGTGAAGGGACAAAGAGATGGAGGGATGGAAGAGGGGATAGAGGGAGACAGACAGGTGTGAAGGGACAAAGAGATGGAGGGATGGAAGAGGGGATAGAGGGAGACAGACAGGTGTGAAGGGAAGGAGAAAGAGAGAGAGAGATGGAGAGAGAGAACAAGAACAAATATTTTAATTGCATATAGCCCTAGTTATGACCCATTACAAGCATAATATACACTAAGAAACATACATAAAGGCAAAAAAGAAATGATAATGATTATGTTTCGTCTTCACTTTATCAGATAATCATAGTGAAGACACTTGAGAGAGACAGAGAGGGAGAGAGAGAGATCGAGGGAGAGAGAGAGAGACTGAGAGAGAGACACAGAGAGACAGACAGAGTGAGAGAGAGAGAGAAAGAGAGAGGTGTAGGCGGACATCAGTAAAAGAGAGCAATCAAAATCAAGCAAACATAATTATATAACTTCAAGCAGATAAGTAAACCTGGAAAAATGAACAGAAATTGTTGGGTTTTTTTCGTTTGTTTGTTTTTGTTTTTTTGTCCCAGCCACTGTATCATAGTTGCATAGCTGTGGGGCGGGGAGTCAAGTCAAGTCAAGTCAAGATTTTATTTCATGATGGTAAATTGAATAAGCAACAATTGCTTTTTTTACATCAAGCCATCAATGAAAATAATAATAATTAAAGAGAAGGGGAAAAAATGAAAAAAAAAAAAAAAAAAAAATTGAAGAAAAAATTTAGGGGAGAGAGAGAGAGAGAGAGAGAGAGAGAGAGAGAGAGAGAGAGAGAGAGAGAGAGAGAGAGAAACAAGC
>NC_134876.1:91041171-91043671 GCF_041734735.1 Babylonia areolata
CCGGTCAAAGAGATCGTGTCGGAACGTTCGTCATAAACATACATTTTACTGGCCTCTTCTTTGGAAAGGCTCTCAGTCAGTTTGTCAGTTATTCCATGCAAAACCAGCCCGCACATAACTGCTAACATTTTAACTTTCATAAGTCTTCGTCGCTCTTTCAGTTTCAAAGCCCAGCTAATGTGGAGCCTGAACATCACATTGTTTCTCTTAGCTTTGGCGACGTTCATGAACGCTACACTGGTTAGGAACCCTATACAGTTCAGCGCCAAGACCAAGATGTGACAAAATTAGACGAATGAAACTATTCTAAATGGGAGGCCCGAAATCCGGTACCCGTTCACACCTGGGTGGAGTGAGGACAATGGGAACAAAGTGCCTTTCCCAGGCCGGGACACAATGCCACTGATGATGTCCGAAACGGGGCCTTGAACTCTGAACACCAGTGAACACTGGATCACAAGTCCAACGCCTGACTGATTCTAACCACGGTACCTCCCTTTACCTTTTTGTTCCCCGCAAGTCATAGGACACAAACAAACGAAAAAATTGGTGACCATCACATTTTTTAACGTCGACACTCCCCTCATCTGATGTGTTTGATTGACAGGCAGAGGACACGAGGTGGAGGGTCGGGAGAGGGGGTAAGGGGTGAGGGTAGGGGGGTGAGAAGTGTGGGCATTGGTATTCTCGCTTCTTTTTTTTTTTTTTTTTTAATTGTCGTTCTGGAGGTGTCAGGCTAGTGTTAGAAGGCCCGATCCTTTTCCCACCACCCCACTCTACCGCCGCATTCTCCCATCAATTGTTATAGCCGTCGGCCCAAATTATCGCCCGAGTTTGGTGTCAGTGTTAAGTTCAAAAGTATCTGCATAAGAAAAGGGGAAAGAAGGAAAAGAAACAGACAAAAAAAGAAAAAGAAAAAAAGCCGACTTGTTACATCAAATAGTGTGTCCTTGCTCAGTACAAGCTGACCACACATATCATTCAAATCGTGTGTTTCTACCTAGCATGATAGGACAATAATAAAATTTGGAAATCATTTATCTGCCAATTTTTCGGGTAGCGTTTTCTTTCGTTATATATATATTACCAAAGATCGTATCGCGTATGACAATCATTTCACGTGAATTTCAAGGAGGTTAGGCAAAGAGAGAATCGACATCGTCTTCAACATGCATGGTTGAGTGTAGAATGCTGCCGAGTAAACATGTTCTGTAGAAATTAAGTCACTGCAAAGTGAGGTAAAATATCAATGGATACACAAATACCTAGATAAAAGATAAAGTGACAAAGATAAACAAATAAACAATTAAACAGATAAACAAACGAATAAGTAAAGAAATAAATAAGTAAATAGATAAACAAAAATAAATATAACGATGGTTGCTGAACACACACACACACACACACACACACACACACACACACACACACACACACACAATGACACCATATAAGGAGCATGAGAGAGCTGGACAAGAATGAAATGATTGGCCTATCAATCGGTCGATTACAGATTTCTATTCATTTATTCATTCAATCATTTATTTACTTATCTATTTGTTCCTTTATTTGTTAATTTCTTATATTCGTTTATCTAGCTTATTTATTTGGTTATATTTTTGTTCATTTCTTTATTATATTCACTTTGTTGGTTAGTTTCAAACAGGTCTACATTGCCTTCACAACAACATCAAAGAAAGCCCATTATCTATTGCTCCCAAGGATCACCTGAATTCTTGGACTCACTTCTCCACCACCCCGACACTTGAGCTGAGTGAGAGCCTGCAGGTCACCATTACTGGTCAGTGCGGTCAAGCCGGCAGAACAACAACAACAACAACAGCAAGAAAAACAACAACACAAAACAACTTAATTCGCGGACCGCCATCATGGCCACATGGACACGTCTTTGTGCATACGACTTCGATCGGAATGTTCATATGAAATAGTGCAGTGAAATGGGGCTTTTGCAGTTAATTTTTTTTTTCATCGGGCGTGTGGCAGCCGATCAATTGCCTGAGGACTACATGTTGCAACAAGACCAGTGTCTCATCACATGCCGCGCGTACATCACCAGCGTACAGAAGAGAATGCATGGTTCGATCGCCGTGTGTCAGCTCGTCAGTGTCTTAACCTGTGCACGGTGGAGGTAGGGGACGGGGGGCGAGGGGGGGGGGGGGGGGGGGGGGGGGGGGGGGGGGGGGGGGGGCAGGTGCCGAGAGATCGAAGAGGATTCTGGCATGAAGCTAGACGTACGTAGTCCGATCAGATCTGCCAATCATTAATGATTAACAGGAAAGAGTACCGTGATCGAATTCCCCGAAAGCCGCGCTTGACCAGTGCTTGCAACACGCACACGTATACACGCATGCACGCACACTGACACACATGCACGTACGCACTCACGTGCACGCACACGCATAAACACGCCGGCGCGTGCATGCACACACACACACACACACACACACACACACACACATACACACACACACATACACAA
>NC_134876.1:91048671-91063671 GCF_041734735.1 Babylonia areolata
TATGAACAGCACAGACCCATAACAATAAACAACTCACTTCGGCCCTTACTTGTGTGGGCCAACAATTTACCATCAAGGCAATCTGGCACGGAAATAGATCGTTAATCTTCCAGCCGAGGATTTATCGTCATTTCCATCAGTTGCGCGGTCATTGTGTACGTCTACAGCTTTGACAGGTGAAACACTCAAAACCTGATAGTTGTGTCCCATGGCTCCAGGTAACTCACCTTACGGGTGAAAGTATGGATTGGACTGAGATTGCGATCATCGTGGGAGTCGTGAAGGAAGAGTCGGATCTATCTTTTTCGATCAGTTAGCGTCGGTTTCTTGACGATGTTCTTTACCCTTCAGCTGCAGGTTACTACAGTCGTTTCGTTATGCAAGACAGACTGGTGTGTGTGTGTGTGTGTGTGTGTGTGTGTGTGTGTGTGTGTGTGTGTGCGTGCGTGCGTGCGTGCGTGCGTGCGTGCGTGCGTGTGTGTGTGTGTGTGACTCTGTGTGTGTGTGTGTGTGTGTGTGTGTGTGTGTGTGTGTGACTCTGTGTGTGTGTGTGTGTGTGTGTGTGTGTGTGTGTGTGTGTGTGTGTGTGTTGTTGTTGTTGTTCCTGTATCACTGTGTATATTTTGAAGTTGTACTCTTTTCTCTTTTCGTTTTGCTGTAGTTTGCATCCAGACCAAGGATGTGGGGCAACATCCTGCAAAACCATTAAAATTTTAGTTGTTGTTAGTTACATCATTTTCCATTGTTCTTCCGAAAATAAGCTTACAATTTTTTTTCTTTTCTTTTTTTTTTTTTTAGTATACGAAGACCATCTGTTCAAGCATTCTGTGCGCTCCATGTTCAACAGTTTTATGTGTGTACACTATCTGTCTCTCAAAAAAGAGAAAAGTTTTATAAGCTGATATCTATTGAAACATGTCTGTTGTGGCTACTGATAAGTATGTTTTCCGTGCTTAAACAACTTTATTCATAGTAAAAACTATTGATTTAAAACATATTTTAGACTGTCTCCGTTAAAAACAATCCATTTGAGTAAAAAACAAAACAAAAAACAAAACAAAACAAAAACAAACAAACAAACAAAAACAAAAAAAACACACACAAAAAAACCCAACCAATTAACAAACACAGTTTAATAAAAATGATTAGTTAAACTGTGTCCTTTTCATCAGCAGTGAAGAAGTTGCATCTGTTGCTGGTCCTGACTCTCATTTCTTTGAAAGCATTGTCTATCACAAGTGTTCTTTGTATTGCGTGTGTGTGTGTGTGTGTGTGTGTGTGTGTGTGTGTGTGTGTGTGTGTGTGCACGCGGACGTGTCTGTGTGTGTGTGTGTGTGTGTGTGTGTGCGGACGCGTGTGTCTGTGTATGTGTGTGCTATGACTTTTCCGTCCTTTTAATTTGTGAAGGTCAAAACCGATTTTGTAGCTGACATATAAGGAAGAACATTTAAACTCAGCATTTTGCCATTACATCGTATGAACTGAACAAAATGTCATGAATAGCAGCTGCAAAAATTAACCCATGGGACTGTCAATTGTGTGTGTGTGTGTGTGTGTGTGTGTGTGTGTGTGTGTGTGTTGTTGTTGTTTTTGTTGTTGTTGTTGTTTGTGTTGTTGTTGTTTGTCTTGTTGTTGTTGTTGTGTGTTTGTGCGCGTGTGTGTGTGTGCGCGCGCGCGTGCGTGTGTGTGTGCATGACAGAAAAGAAATCCTTACACTTGTCAATAGAGGAAGATGAGGAAAAAGAGTAGAGTGTGGAGACGAGAGAGAGAGAGAGAGAGAGAGAGAGAGAGAGAGAGAGGCAAACGCGCTGCCTCTCTCTCACGTTCACTCTTTTTCTCTTCCTGTTTCTCCATGACTGTCTCCACCCTCCAGTTAACTTTCTGATAACCACAGACACACACAAATACACACAGACTATTACACCGTGGCAACACCCGACTGACTCATGCACAAACAGACCGTAAACACACACACACACACACACACACACACACACACACACACACACACACACACACACACACACACACACACACACACACACACACGTTTGGAGTTTCAAGTTTTGTTGATTATCCTTTCAGTATGGAGGATTACTGCAAAATAATGTTTTCATGCCCAGAACAAACATTTGCAAATACACAACAATGTCACATAAAAGTTGAGAAAACACAAATGTCTTTTAACTCCAAAAGTGTAGCTGGGCAACACTAGCAAATTTAATCATCTTACTTACAGCTAAAATGACTCATTTGAGCATATTACAAAAATTAAAAACCTATTTTGGAGACAAATATTTTTTAGGAACACACAGACACACACACACACACACACACACACACACACACACACACACACACACACAGCCAGCCTTCCATGATAGCACACACACACACACACACACACGTACACGCACACGCACACACACACACACACACACACACACACACACCGACATTCAGCCAGCCTTCCCTTCCATGATAGTATACATATACAGACGAGTACAAAGCGCATACTACGCGTACTAACAGCCTCGCCGTCACTCGTCATTGCACAAACACACATCCACACGGGTTCCCACGCCTAGGCAGGCGACATGTCCCACGATTCTTTCTCTTTCTCAGTATCTTTCTCCAGCTCACTCTCGCCCTCTCCCTCACCTTTCCACCCTCTTCCCACCAGTCGGCCTCAAAGCATTCTTCATTTGTCGTGTACACCCGGGCTTAAAAGAGGTTCTCACGTGCATGTTTTCTTCTTCGTTCCCGTGGCATTCCTGTGAACCACAAAAGCATCGTCAAGTCATTTGCATGGGGACTATGTCACAGGACTGTTTACCTGTTGCAAATTACCTGGAAATATTGTAGCAGCAGCAGCAACATCCCCAGGGGGAATTTACCCCTCGACCCCCCCCCCCCCACTCACGCACACACACACACACACACACGCGCGCGCGCTGTCTCTCTGTCTCTCTCTTTCGCCCTCTCTCACCGTCTCTCCTAACGTGTGTTCGTTCGCTCGCGCGCGCGTGTGTGTGTATGTGTGTGCTCTTGCGCTTTTTGTTCTTGCACATTGCAAATTACCTGGGCGAGGGACGTGTGTGCGTGCGTGTGTGTGTGTGTGTGTGTGTGTGTGTGTGTGTGTGTGTGTGTGTGTGTGTGAGCATGTTTGTGTTGTGTTGTGTGTGTGTGTGTGTGTGTGTGTGTGTGTGTGTGTGTGATAGGAGAGGATATTCGGAGAGAAAAAGAGACAGGTTTTGCATTTTAAGTTTGATGGTTTTACCACCACCAGGATATATGTATATGTGTATACAGAATGTACGTGGACACAAGTTTATTCACTTTTTGAGCCACTGCATTCAAACGACATAAAAGGGAGTCTGACTTAAAACTACAAAAACCTGACTCAACCCCACTCGCACCCCTCATGCCACAGACCCACCTTCTTTTCATCTAACAAACAGGAAAGGACTTAAGTACTTGAACTATTAAGTCGTTCAGCTCCAGCCTAATCTCGCTCTACAAGTTGTTTGTTTACGAAACACACCTAAAACGATCAATTCCCCATGAACGGAGCACTGGCGTAGAAATGTTTATGAATCATCTCAAACGGCCAGTAACGATATATAATAATAATAATACTGTACATTTATATAGAGCCCTATCTCACTAAGAGCTCAGGGCGCTTTACATGAAAGAAAAATATTACAAGTAACATACTTATGTTCCGGTCTCTCATCCGCGTTGAAGTATGCTTGACGCCGACGACTTTGACAGGCAAGTCACACCCATCTGTCTTGTCACGTCAGTTCCAATGATTATATCCATCATCGTGCCAACACCTGGGCAGTTTGATCAAACGTAGACGTCATTTCGTTCAGGTAATCGAGATAAAGTGACGCTTATGACAGATCTCGGGGAGTGCGCACGCGCCTGTGTGTGTGTGTGTGTGTGTGTGTGTGTGTGCGCGCGCGCGGGTGTGTGTGTGTGTGTGTGTGTGCAGTGCATCTATACATGTGTGCGTCTGTGTGTACGCTCGTGCGTCTGTGTATGTGTTTATGTGTGTGCAATGCATCCATACATGTATGCATACAGTGTGTGTGTGTGTGTGTGTGTGTGTGTGTGTGTGTGTGTGTGTAATATTCGAAATCAAATTTGGTCGTCGGAGTATTGTTTTTACTGTAAAAGAAGACAGAGCAGTCCATCATGTAGAACGGAGGATGTATCTATAAGCACAGCTGGTCTCTGCATGAGTCATTGGGTGGGAGGGGAAAGTGGTACAACCTTTCAGTGTCTGTCTGTCTGTCTGTCTGTATCGGCGCTCATCGGTGACTTCCTTTCCCCTCTCCTCATCATTACTAATGGGATGGTCAGTCAGGCGAAGGGAGTGTGGGGGGGCGTGAGAGGTGGATGCGGGCCATGCACGGGGCGGGTATGGGGGTTAAACAGGGTGGAATGTAGTTAGATTCACAAAGAAGACGCAGCGGGTAGGCATTTGGGAATTTTGTACTTTCTTCCGAACTTGTCTGTTTCTCTCTGACCCATTTCTGTCTGTTTTTGTCCGATTTTCTACGTCACATTGTCCCCCATCTCTTGACGGTTTTGCATCGAATCAATGTGAAATGGCAGTCTGTCTTATGCACTTGTAACTCTAGTAAATCTTGAGTTTTTAATTACTGAAAACTACACGAACCTTCGTCTGTGCCTCGGTTAACACTCGTGTGTGTGTGTGTGTGTGTGTGTGTGTGTGTGTGTGTGTGTGTGTGTGTGTGTGTGTGTGATTGTGCCAGTGTGTGTGTGTGTGTGCGTGTGTGTGTGTACGTGCGCGTTCGTATGTGCGCCAGAGGGGTGGGTGGAGGCGGACTGTGGGTGGAGACTCCAAAATAAATACAATCCATCACAGTTCCTTTGATAGGTACAGGGTTATGACGAAGCCATATTCGTCACTGGCATTGACGATTAATGAGGCAGAGAGAGCGGGATATTGAGAGAGAAAGAGAGAGGGTGTGTGGATGAGTGCGGGACAGATACAGACAAGAGAGACTGAAAGAAAAAAGGAGAAAAGAAAAGAAAAGAAAAGAGCCATACAAAAAATATTAACCACAATCCAGGTCAGAGGCCTATGATTCAGGCACGCCACATATGTCGCCGACACCCTCAGTTTTCCCCATCTTTCCCCCTCTCATCAAAAGGGAAAGTCTGCACTGACAAGCAGAGACATCTCACTCGAACAGTGTTTTGTTGTTGGTTTTTTTTTTCCAGCACATGTGACCCACGCCCACGTGTGCTCACGTGTATGCCCGCATACACATTGACTGTTACCTTGCAGAAACGACCAGCTGTTGCACGTCTGACTGGTATTATAGCTGCTTGCAAAATATCTCTCTGCCACTTTGACTTTATCCAAATGTCACCACCGAGGTCAGTGCAATGCAGTGTGTTTGCTGTGTGTAGTGTGTATCTGAGGAGACGAAGGGGGTTGTGTGGTGTGTGTGTGTGTGTGTGTGTGTGTGTGTGTGTGTGTGAGAGAGAGAGAGAGAGAGAGAGAGAGAATACGTATGTATGGTCTACTTGCTTGAAAAAAAACAACACCAACAACAGAGAGCAGGTATGAGAAGAATAGGTGTGGTGTGGTTGGTGGAGAATTTGAGAGAACGAGGAAGGTGTGAGGGGCGGCAGTGGGGACAGGGGTTACGCGCGCGTGCGTATGTGTGTCAGGAAAACTGAATACTGAAAAGAGCTGGCAGTCTCGATCTGGGAAAGGCATTCTTCGGCATTCGTTTGTTTTTCACTGCCCCGCTGATCTATTTTGGGCAACTTGAATCTGTGAATGTCATTTGTATTAAACAGACTGTTTTCACATTATACTGTCGATGCTTTTGCTGGAGATGAAGAAATGATTCCAGTTCATTAAATTTGAGAATACCCTGCGTTCTGCAACTTTATGTGGTTAAAATTGCATTCGTAATATCTTTTTGATTGAATTTGGGCATTTTGTACATTAGTTAATACATAAATCATTCATGCTCCGGTGAGAGTTACAAATTGATGAAAGTTAAAGCTGGTATGTGGGGATGGAAAGAGAAAGGCGGTCAGAGGAGAGTGACTTTCTCAAAATGTAAAATCACTATACAGGTATGCGTGTTGGGAATAGTACATACACTACACTGTATTTGGACATGCAGCAGACATTTGAAAAGAATCCTTTCAGAGCGACAGAGCCAGAAGTCTTTGCAACAACAAGCGTGTTTGATATTTACCTATGGTAACCATAGTTACCGCAGACAAGAAAACAACGCTATGAGTATCCACGATACAGCCTATTTCGTAGTTATGAGAGACGAAAAAATAAATTGTATATGATGTGAAATTGCATTTGATACACACAGTTACCAGTCCCGAAAGACGGCCCACTCTAATGCACTTGCCTTGTCGGGCAGTTTTACTGTTCACGAAGCAATCTGGTATAATAAAGGAAAGGTAAGAGGTGGCACTGTTCGTGACCGGAAGATGTCCGCACGCACCACTGGGTTCCCGACAGCACGGCAGAATTGATTGAAAGGAATCGCAGTGTCCGCGGTCGGGTTCTGCTGGTGAAATATTAACGACTCTGGTCTGCGGGAGGTCAGCAAGCATCGTTGTAAAAAAAAAAAAAAAAAAAAAGGAAAAAGTATCATACAACGAATATCATGAAGTTCACAGAAAACAATCGGGGCATGAAATGATTGCTGTGTGGCTTCGTGAAAACCATGTTACAGTCTTCTTCCATTTGACGAGCATACGACCATTGACGCTTTTTTTTTCTCTAATGACGTTTTCATCATATGGTGTATGTTGCTGATGAATGTTAACAACAACAACAACAACAGTAATTATGATGATAATAATAGCACTACTACCACTACCACTACTACTACCACTACTACTACTACTACTACTACTGCTGCTTCTGTTGCTGCTGCTGCTGCTGCTGCTACTGCTGCTGCTGCTGCTGCTACTACTACTACTACTACTACTACTACTTCTACCAACACCACCATTACTTCTACTGCTACTACTACAAATATTATTGTTCTCAGTCATCATTATTATCATTATTGATACTAGCGCTGTCAGACACATGAACGCTGACTCCCAGTAGCGATATTGTACCGATGACATTTAAATAATCTGTATGGCATTGATAGCATAAACCACCTTTGTTTGCTAATATTAAGATGAATACATAATTAATTGTGATGTTGACGACAGGGAGAGTCAAGAAATGTTCCAGAATCACGAGCCATCAACAAAGTAGTAGTGGAAGAAGGAGGGTGTAGCGAGTGTTGACGCATATTAAATGGCATATGTTTCCCCATTAGTCTGAAAAATTCAGGATGTGCACACCATGTAAAGTGTCAGTTGAACATCGGCAGATGCTATAGTGGAGGATCTACCATGATATGGTGATTGGCGGGCAATGAATTAAACTGTACCATACAGTTCTCTCTCTCTCTCTTTCTCTCCCTCCCTCCCTCAGCCTGTTTGTCTGTCTATCTGTTATATCATTCAAGCCGTCAGGTCTTTCTCTTTTTAAAACCTGCGACTTTTCCATTGCGTATCTACCATCCCGCGTTCAAGAAGTGATCTATCAGAAACATCATTCCCTGAAGAGTTCGACCTTTTCCACACCCCTCTCTCGCTTTTTTTCCCTCTCTTTGTGATTGTTCCTTCGTTTAACATTTATAATGTCATAATTAAGTACCCTGTGCTTTTTTTGTTTGTTTTGTTTTGTTTTTTTGTTTGTTCAAGTGAGGTGTCATCAGCTTGAGCGAATGAATCGTCAGCATAAACCAGCAAGACAATCAGTCAGGTGCGATGAGAGAGAGCGGAGAACGGAATGGAAAAGCTTGGAACACTATCACGCTGGCTGGCTATTTATCTGTCCTCATTACTGGAACACGTGTATGGCCGTCGCATGACAGCCGCTGTGCACTGACGTACAGCCTGCAGTCATGAAAGATCCATTACGCTGGGGATGAAACATGACCGCGCGGATGGCAGGTGAGAATGAGAATCGATTGTCTGAAGGCCGGTAGCCGTTGGAACCAGTCCAAGCTGGCTGTCTTTGGGTGTGTCCAGAGTTCAGCTCCACTGAAGCGTGGCTCGTGATCGTTGTCTTTGCTTTCTGTTGACTGATTGGACTTCGATCTAAGTGTTTGTTTTTTCACGCTTCATCGGTCCGTGCGGGGACATAGTGAAAGGTACCACTGCCTAAGGGGACCCAATCGTAGAGAAACAGCTCCAACGTATGCGTGATTATGAATTCATTTCTGTTTGAAGCGGCTGGTTTTATAACCCATTAGCCCTCCCGTACCTGTACAGTGAGGTTGGTACGCTGTTTTTTTTACCGCTCACAGAGATCACTTTACACCACTTTCTAACCCAAGGCGGTTGTCTCGGAACGCTTTTATGCCCATCGTTGAATGCCTGTTTTATTGCAGTCACTTCCTGCTGAATCTACGCAGTCGCCGGTGTCCAACGTTTGCACTGCGGTAGTATTTGTGTTCACGAAATATTATAACCCACGAGAGATATGCAGCATTGTGAACCCTGGAGAAAGAAATACTTCTGGTGTCGTGGAGTTCTTTTGCCCGAAACGAGTGAGGGAGACCAAGGCAAAATGTTGTAGAACTGAGAAGCTTGTCACAAGGTGCTTATGGTTGTGTTGTTTTTCGTGAGGCGAGTTCATTCACATGATGCTTTTTCCTCTGTTTAGAATACATTGGAACAAGATCATTAGGATTTTGTATCCGTTGTGCAATACAAGAAACCAATGTTTTGATGACGGAGAGTGAAAAACAAAATGTTACGGAAGTTAACCAGTTTTCGAACAATGCTATATATTTTTGTTGTTGGTGTTATTGTTGTTGTTGTTCATTAATTTTTACATTATACACTAAAGAGACCATTGTAATTAGAAAACATAGTTCACTTGCAGTATGAAATTAAGAGCAAATTCTGCAACAGTTTGTTATAGTTGAATGAATGTTTCTCTCAAATATATCAAGTAATGATATATAATTGTTCCAAAACCATATTGCAATGTTCGCTCGTAATAAGTCAGCATTAAAAATAAAGTTCTACAAAAGTTATTCTAAAAATACGTAACAATCATTTTGAATGTTGTTACAACAGCGTTGTCTGAATTAGTTTTTATTTAGTTCGTTTTTATCCAACAAGTTTTTACTCACGAATGATTTATGTTGAATGCCTTGAAGAGATTTCCTACACATATGATTTCAATCTAAAATTGCTTCAAGCCGCATATCGGTGTTGATTATTCATTGTCGACAACGGCACCTCAGTTGCTGACCCCTGAGCAATGGCGGAACTTAAGACTCTGAGGGGGCCACAAGGTAAAGCACTTACGGTATTCACTCCCTTTCTTCTGTGGCCCATTGTAGATCACCACTACCACCATTACCACGTTCCTCGTTTTGAATTGATCTCTCTCCCCGTCCTTGCATTTATTGAGCTTTGAACACTGAGCTTTTCACGTTCACACGCTTTTCCAACCCCAGGGGAAGGTGACAGAATGGTTTGGACAGTTATCTGTCAATACAGTGTCCGTGAGGGTCTGGGTTCGATTCTCACTCTCTCCTTTTCTCCCAACGTTGACTGTAAAATCAAACTGAGCATCTAGCCACTCGGATGAAACGATAAATGGAGGTCTCGTGTGCAGCATGCACTTTGCCTACTGAAAAAGAATCCACGGGAACAAGATTATACCTCGTTGAAGGGGAATTCATTGGGTTTCAAAGAAAACTGTCTTATGCGTTAGTAGTGAGCTAGTTGCCCAGTTAATTGGTCACGCTGTTTATAAAGGTGGCCGATATCAAAAACTATGGCGAGGTTATACATAAAGAAACAAGAGGCAAGGCCTTCAAGACTCACTTGTGATACACTTAAAAAAAAAATCTAATCGTTAAAATGTGTTCTGTATTTGTTACAATAAAGCTTCGGGTTAAAAGAAAAAGAAAAAAGAAAAAAAAAGTCCTAACGGCAGATTCGAACCCCGCGTGTTCGGATGAGAAGAAACTGTCTTATCCATTACACTATCGTGGCTCCTTAGCTGACGTTCAAAAATATATATTTAAACATGCTTTTTTTTAAAGGGCGATAAATCGATTGCGGTATTCGCAGTGAGAATACTGTTTAGATTATATTATTCTGGTGTATCTTGAGCATTCAAAAAATCTTTAAGGACAAATAAAAATTCTTTTTAAGTCCGCGGTAAAGGAGACGTGGCTATCGCCGCAATCACACTGCGACATTTAGCCGATTTCTCTGGATCTAGATAGACGTACAAGTTTAGTTACACCCGGTTGACACGGTCGACTCAATTTCTCTTTTATGTTCATTCTAGTTTTATAGTTTTAAAGTTGATATGAAAATTGAGTATTTTGTTAAACTAATAACATGTAGAGCCAAGTACAAGTACTTCTAAACGTTGTATGAAGTGAAAAGGACTTCATTTTGAAAAAAGTCAAGACTGGAAATTTTTTCGTTTCATCAATTCAAGGGTATTAACTCTCATGGTTTATTATTTTTAACTGTGAATTCCGACTGATTCTATGGATATCTTTATACAGTTTGGGGCATAATCCAGTAAGTGATGAGGCGTTCACAAATCTTTCTCTGAATAAATATTTAACGGTCTCCTCCAACTTTCCATCACATGTTATCGTGTATTGTCGATTGAATATAGGATTGAAAGGGCAGGTCAACAACTTGAAACAAAATGGCGTCGTTCGCGTTCGCGAAGAATATGAGCACGCGCTTTGAATATGTATAAATATGTGTACGGAATTGATTTTTGCCCATGACCTTCAGGGCTCAGCCAATAGATCTATAAAGTCCACTCGTCGTATTGATTTGAGTATTTTCCGAAAAAGACCACTTGGGCAAATGAATATAGTGAAAGCCCTGTACACTGAGAGTAAAACACACAAACTTTTTATGTATTGAGTATAATTTCAAAATGCAATGTTTAAGATGAGAAAGATCAGTTTAAAGCAAATTAAGTCCCCTTGCATTAATTACAGATTAATTTCCCTTTTTTACTATCTGCACCAAAACGTTTGCAAAATGAATATAACTTCCATGCTCTTGTTGTTGTGTCAGAATATCATATGAAAGTGCCAAGTTTAGAGAATAAAAAAAAAGAAGATATAACAGTAAATGCAGTTTGCATATAATTTGGCTTCTTTTTTTATAACTTTTTTTGTGCCCATCCCAGAGGTGCAATATTGTTTTAAACAAGATGACTGGAAAGAACTGAATTTTTCCTATTTTTATGCCTAATTTGGTGTCAGCTGACAAAGTATTTGCAGAGAAAATGGCAATGTTAAAGTTTACCACGGACACACAAACACAGACACAGACACGCACACAGACACACACAGACACACACAGACACACACACACACACACACACACACAGACAACCGAACACCGGGTTAAAACATAGACTCACTTTGTTTACACAAGTGAGTCAAAAACTGTAACCCCTTTCATATTTACAGTACGAAACAAAACCCCAAACAAAATGATCAAATAATAACCTAGCCATGCAACAGACAACACAGCATGAATATTATCCCACAAGTGCAGCACATGCGACTTGCGATGAACCAGTCCATGCAATTTGTTACAAGGGACTAAAATACTGTTCACCATCGTGTGACCCCCCAAAAAACACAAAAAACCCCCAAAAAACCAACAACAACAACAACAACAACAACAAAGAAAAAAAAAGAAAAAAAAAGAAAGAAAGTAAAAAAACAAAACAAAACAAAACAAAAAAACTTCCCGGTGGAGCCCATCTGTCGATGTTCAACTGACACTTGACACTACATGGTGTGTATCTCGACTTCCCACCTGCTATTCACGTTTCATCAACACTCGCTACACAGTTCTATTTTTTTCATTGTACTCGAACAGTTTTTTCCCCAATATTTTTCCCATGTTATTTTTCCTCTCCTTTCTGTTTATTGTATTATACCTTCGCAGTTCTTCAATTAGAACATGCGCGTAGAGTGAGTGTGTAAGCGAGAGAGGCAGAGAGACAGAGAGGACAAGCATGTTTTCTGTGGCTTTGCTTCCCGACAGAATGTCATCGAGTTCCCAAGCAAACACCATCGCATTCCCCGGTGGTCCGTTCAATGCCAACAGCTCCGTCCATCCCAAGCCCTCGTGGCAAAGCATCGTCTGCCCCTCCGCTCCATAAAGAGGGACCGATTTCAGCCAGCCTCTGAAGCCAGTGTGGACATTGGGGAGCAAGCTTGAGCAGGAGTGTTTGCTCGGTACAAAGCTGAGCATTGTCGTTTTTCTCTGAATCATCATCTCCTCCCCCTGACCCTCATCCTTCCCTTCCCTTCGTTGTTCTGGTTGTGGTGGAGGGCCAGTTTTTGTCTTTTTGTCCTTCGCAAGTTTCTTGTGGTGACACTGTTTTGAGGGTTAACAGAGTAACAAGACAGCTGAGAAATTTGTCATGGTACATGAATCCTCGGCTTCCTTAAAGATTTTTTTTATACGACTACTACTGCTACTATTACGCCTACTACTTTGAATAATAATGATAGGAATAATGATAATAATCATCATCAAGAACACCATCATTGTTATAGGTGGAGTTAAATAAAAAAAATTCGTGTAACTGTTCGTTTATTTATTTAGTGCGATCTGTTGTGGTTTGGTTTGTCTCCTAACGGTTGTATTTAGATTCTTATAAAGGATCTCTATGTGTGTGTGTGTGTGTGTGTGTGTGTGTGTGTGTGTGTGTGTGTGTGTAGTCGAATTATATTCACAAACCAGTGAATATGCAGATGCAGGCTGTGAGTTTGTAAACATTCCCTTGTTGAACAAGAGCATTTTGTCATCGCTCTTGGGGCAGAGACCTGGCATTAAAACTCTTTTTGACTTTGACCCCCTCTCTGTCTGTATGTTTCTCTTGCTGTCTTGCTTTCTATCTCTTCTCCTCTCTCCAGTTGTTCCTTTTTCTCTAAAAGTTAACACACACACACACACACTCACACACACACACACACACACACACACACACACACACACACACACACAGACACCACATGGTTCAGATAACATCCACGCGATCGACATCGGTAAACTGTGCACGTGTGCATGATGATAAATAAAACACAAAACCACATCTCATTTTAAAGCTGACAAAAATAAAAAAAACCAAATAACTAATCCTAGCAACTGCACTGAATCACAGAATGTGTCACGTGCCATATTTAGATCACAGCAAATGTTACAATCTTTTACTGTTACGCATTTGCGTTTCGCAGTGTTGGGGCTAACTGCTTTGTGTGAAGGTAGTGTTTCAGTTTCTTTAAAGATACACCCTTGTGGGTGCGTTTGCGCATGTCTCCTTTGTGGCCTGATCAATATTTACGGGCTTTGAATAGCCTACCCCTTGTATCGACGTTGAAAATTCAACGCACTGGCGTGAGTAGAACTTGTGTGTGCAACTGTCAACAGCAGCCGTGTGCAACCGACAACACAAACGAGGCAATGTTTGTGTTTGTTTGCTTTTATTCTGGGCTTCTTGTTACTGTTTACAGTATATGAATGAGAGAGAGAGAGAGAGAGAGAGAGAGAGGAGCATATGTATACCTATTCAATTAGTTACGCTTCGCTTGGAATGTTGTTGACAACCAACCGGCGAAGAAAATTATCTATTCAGTTAACATAGATAGCACGACTGGGTTCAGCTATTGGAAAGAAATTTTCTCGCTGAAATAGCTTTGACTGCACGTGAAACTTGTGGTGTGTTTGTGGTTCCATTTCCGCTCAAATTGTTGCAAAATTTGAACTTTTCTACTGTGTTCACTTTCGTGTCAAACAAGAGCGACAGTATAGTTTGATTAAACCACAAGTATCTGTGTACGTTCTATCGTTCACGGTGTGTTGTTGATTTCCGTGAACAAAGACTTTTATAGCCGTCAGTCTGACACGAACAATTTTGTTCACCACACCCGCTCTGTTGTTAAAACTGACAAATAATGTGTGAATAGGGGTGCGACACACCCAAGTAAGGTTCAGTGCACTTTATCCAAGTGTTTTTCAGTAAATTATTTCGAGAACGTCATCGGTGAAAATAAATTATTATAATAATGAAAACGACTTGAAAATCCTTCACTCCGCGGACTGGGTAAAATTTCTTGCGCGGAATTTCCAAATGCTGTAGATGTTGTCAAACAATGTGCAGTACAAATTGCCTACATTATCCTCTCGGCGTAGAAGATTTGATTTGATCCATGTTGTTTGTTTGAAATGTCATACAAAACGTCTTAGATACATATTAACGACAAATATTAGATCATGCTGCGTAGATAGTCTGTTGTGTGTATTTGTTAGATTATCTAATCAACATCTTTAGGATAGGTAGGTAATCTGCTTTCTGCCTCGGTTAGATCATTAATTTTGCGAATCAGCTATTAAAACTTTGATTCAAAAAGCAAACAAAAAAGGTGTCATGTACATGCACCTACTTTTTCATATCCAGAGACAGAGAGAGAGAGAGACTTTAGAAGGCACGCTAAGGAAGTTTGCTTTGAGCTTCTATAATTGCTTTTTTTAAATAAAGGAAAACATGATGATAGTCCATTAAGTTGACAGTGGGGTTACATTAAATCCTCTTTCTACTTTCTAAAAGTCACGCCGAGCACAGTTGACAGATCGTGTTCAATTTGATTAGAATCCCACTTCTGTTTCTCTTTATCTTTTTTGTGTTTCTCCACTCCCACATGAATACACAAGCATACAGAACTGACTGAGGAGCGCAGACACACAGTGTGCATTTTGTTGTTATTACGTCGCCATGCGCGTGCGCATCACACAAACACACACACACACATACACGCACACGCGACCGCGCGCGCACACGCACACGCACGCGCACACACACTCACACACACCATCATACACACTGTCGCA
>NC_134876.1:91071171-91078671 GCF_041734735.1 Babylonia areolata
ACGGAGGTACCTGGCCCTCTTAACAAACCAAGGTATCAAGCTTTGATCCCAGTCTGGTTGTGAACGCCAAGAAGAAGATCCGAATGATTAGCACCCAGACCACCACTCAAAATCTAGTGGAGGGGGTCGGAGGGGGTGGGGGATGGGGGTGTTGCGTGAAAAATCCCCGTCCGTATTATTGGACTTGAACCCGTCGACACTCACTTCCTGGTTGGAAAACAGTTATTAAGATAACGTATCAGACTGATACCCACTTACGGACAACACTCCAGTTAGGACCACAGCACGCGAGCTATCCCATTCTCTCAAATACTGTTTGGACAGTTGGTCGGGGACAGGAACCCCCACAGTTGGTGGGCCAGGGAGTTTTGATTGGACCGCCGGAACGTTTGTTCTGGGTCCAGAGTCAGTCCTCTCGAACTGCGCCCCAAACCTGACGTGTATTTCCAGATTACGACTCCAGTGCATACATGGTTTGTGGATTAGGTCAGCCATCCGTGACGGTGTTGTGGTGTTGACTCAAGGAACTGGTGACTGGCGAGTTCGTGGGTTTGACAAAACATTCAATAGGTGAATGTGTGTGTCGGCTTCTGATGGTTATGTTGGTTTTTCGTACTGTGATTCGTTCTTTATTTTGGAGTTTGGAAGGTCAGGTGATGCGCAGTTGGAATATCTCTGGTTTGTTTCTCTCGTCATGGTGAGTGTCATTGTTTCCGTTTAATGATATATTCAAAGGGTAATGCGCCTTTGTATTTCCTGTCTTTTTTCTCTTTATGTCTCTTTATCTCTCTCTCTCTCTCTCTCTCTCTCTCTCTCTCTCTCTCTGTGCGTGCGTGCGTGTGTGTATACCTATATGTCTGCGTGTGTGTGATCAGTTGTCTACCAGGGCAATGTATTTCTCTCTCTCTCTCTGTCTGTCTGTCTGTCTGTCTGTCTCTCTCTCTCTCTCTCTCTCTCTCTCTCTCTCTATATATATATATATATATATGTGTGTGTGTGTGTGTGTGTGTGTGTGTGTGTGTGTGTGTGTGTGTGTTTGCACGCGGACGAGCGCGTGCAGTCAGACGTGCGTGTGGGGACGCTCGCTGGAAAGCTTACATATAGGTGTGTGTGAACAAGATCATTTAACTGTCAGTTTGTGGACGACTTATCCATTTTCGGTTAATGACTAAATACTTAGGTGACAGGTCCGCTCTGATAAGCAGTCACAAAGACCCCTTTAGCAAAGCCCACCCCCCCGTTTAGGGATTATAGAAGTCCCCCAGTCCTCCTTTCCAAATTGACTTTATGGCAGGTTCCAGGTGTCTTTTGTCTCTTCTCTCTGTTTTAAGACCAGGCGTGAAGCTTTGCGTTGCTAATCGTAGTGGAGTACTGCTGTTATTATTTGAGCGCGTTGTTATTACTGTTGATCTGCTTTGCGGTTTAATAAGATGGCATTGTTTAGCCTATTTTCAGCCCAGAAGAATTGTTATGAAGAAACTTTTTTTTTTCAAACGTGATCTTTAGTACGGTTTATCACAAATTACTGGTGTATTTTTCTTTCTACGATACCATTCCTTTGAGCCGCTGTAGTTTACCGCATGGGGTGTGGCCCAAAATAATTAATGATCTCATCCATTTGCACTGACACTGCCCACACTGAACAGGACACAAGCTGTATCGCTGAGTATTCTTCCTCGTCCAGAATCAGAAGGCAATTAGATCAGATGACATTTGGATTAACAACAAAACTCTACCTTTGGTTTTAAGTGACGTACAGTCGTTTTGCAGACATCGTCACCTTTCTAATGGTCGCTCCTTCTGTTAGACACAGATAACATGCTCTGCTTCTGGTTTCATGAGCTTATTTTGTTTTTCCCCTACACCTATGTGGACAATCGTTTTTGAAGGAGGTCTGTTAAGGAAAGTTTGTGTTCGGAGATCGTTTGTCGTTTATCCCTAGTAATATAACACATGTTCATTTTAGCTTTAAGCACAGGCGGTTCTCTCGAGCTGAATGTTAGGATCAGAACGCATAGAGAGATATTTGATTTCAAAATGCGTTTTATAAGTGTAAACCCGGTTTCATGTCTTCTCGTATCTTTCGGACACAGCAAATTGTAACAGCAATGTATCAAAACGGAAAACAACAACAACACCAGAACAAAACAAACAAACCATCAAACAACAACAAAAGCAGCTGTTTCTTCTTGTACAACATGTCGTTTGGTTTCAAACATCTGTTCGGGTTATACCACTTCTTTTCGTACTCATCACATATTTAAAATTCCTGATATGATCAGTAATTATCTAATTCTGCAGGCAGGTGCAATGACTGTGCAATGGACGTGGATAATGGGGTGACGGGCGCAATAGCCGAGTGGTTAAAGCGTTGGACTTTCAATCTGAGGGTCCCGGGTTCGAATCTCGGTAACAGCGCCTGGAGGGTAAAGGGTGGAGATTTTTACGATCTCCCAGGTCAACATATGTGCAAACCTGCTAGTGCCTGATCCCCCTTCGTGTGTATACGCACGCAGAAAATCAAATACGCACGATAAAGATCCTGTAATCCATGTCAGTGTTCGGTGGGTTATGGAGACACGAAAATACCCAGCATGCATGAACCACGACAGAGTCATCGGCAAGTCGATGTTGGTCGTGTAACGGAAAGGAGGAGAAGGACCTACAAAATTCAGAATATTCCTCTCCCTTCCAGTTTCTGCTACAAATTTTGCATGTCCCCACGAAAAGTTATAAGGAAAAGAAAGGAGAAAAAAGTATGTATAACGCAAGAGAGAGAGAGAGAGAGAGAGAGAGAGAGAGAGAGAGAGAGAGGTTGACAACAGCGGAAAGATCAGTATAACCCATACGTCACATGGGATTACACTGACATCCCGTAAAGGTACACTGACACGCAACATCACCACGTGAACTGACAGTGGGGACGTCCGACAGAGCTGTCGTATTCTGCTGATTGATTTTTCTGTCCGCGTTGTCAAGGCCTTTTCCTCTGACTCCGGCTTTGGAATCAGTCTGGTGAACGTTGCTCTGTTATGGAGCGTTGTGGCATTTAGGAGATCGTTCGGTGACGAAAATACATGCACTGGGTATATTGGTAGTGAGGAAGGAATCGTGATTGATCTTTTAACTGTCTTTTTCTCTGTGCTTCATTTCTGTTTGTGTCTCCGACTATCTTCAAACTCTCTCTCTCTCCGTGTGTGCGTGCGTGCGTGCGTGCGTGTGTGTGTGTGTGTGTGTGTGTGTGTGTGATTGAGACACACACACACACACACACGAGAGAGAGAGAGAGAGAGAGAGAGAGAGAGAGAGAGAGATGTATACATACAGACACACAGAACATTATCGTGTCTTTACCGCAGGGTGTGTCAGATGCAGATCTTATCCAGAAGCCACAAAGCAAAGTCAGTGAAAGGTCATTCAAACCATTAGCTATTTGACCAACCAGCATCAACACATTGAACTTGGAAACGATGATGTAGGATAAAACATGTGACAATCGGCGATATACTATAAACGTGACTTAAACAGTCATTCGAATCATAAAATTAAGAAACCCAAATAACAGGTGCTGCTCCCATTGCACACATACATGCACACACAAACGCATGAGCAGACACCTGCAGACGTATAGACCGGTAGACAGACAGACAGGCGCAATCATCGTGGCACGCATGCACAAGTATTCTGCATATAGATGTGTATATGCAGGCTTATACTGCCACACTCACGCAAATGCTAAACTGTTGAGCTAATGACTCTTTGTGTGTGTGTGTGTGTGTGTGTGTGTGTGTGTGTGTGTGTGTGTGTGTGAGAGAGAGAGAGAGAGAGAGAGAGAGAGAGAGTGTGTATATGTGTGTGTGTGCGCACGCGCGTGCGTAAGCGCGATCTGCGCATGTCTTAGTGTTTTGTTTGTGTATGGGGATGGGATGTGTGTGTGTGCGCGCGCATGTGTGTGTTTATGAAGAACTGAAATACAGAGAGTGAGAGACAGAGAGAATAAAAGTAAGTGCTTTCAGGCGCACGCGATCACGTAGATATGGCTGCCTGTGTCTGAAAAGTATCCTGACGGGTCGAAACTCACCCGCATTGGACCACGTGCTGTGAAGAATGTTCAATGCAGGGCTGAATATCCTGTTCCTGTATCGATTCTCGTTCTGGATGGACGCTCCACAGACCCTTTGTCATTCTCCTCCACTGACAGGTTTTTCAAAAGACGCGAAACAGTCGATCGATTCCCAACGACTGTGTTTTGATCGTCGATCTGAATAAAGTGGCAGAGTGCCGTGCCGATGGTAAAAACAAAATTGCAAATTCTGTTCACATGTATCTTTTTCTTTTAGTTTCTTATCTGGCTATTTGAGAGTCTGTTTGTATCTCTTTAATTTCTGTGTGCGTGTGAGTGTGAGTGGTGAGTGAGTGAGTGTGTGTGTGTGTGTGTGTGTGTGTGTGTGTGCTTTTTGTCTCTTACATGTCTGTTTGAGTGTCTGTATGCCTTTAGTATCTGCGGTCATTGTGTGTGTGTGTGTGTGTGTGTGTGTGCGCACGCGCGCATGCATGTGTATGTATGAGGGTACATAGTGCCTACGCGTGTCGTAGTTTAACCGTATTTGTCATACATAAACCACATATATATGCAGCTGCAACGATCAAAATTGCCACAAATGTATGAAGTGTAATCTTACACACCAGCATGGTTGTGTTTCTAATTTGATATCGCAGGGAGGTATTAACCAGTACCGTGTTACCGGCGCGTACGAAGCCGGATTCGAACGGACTTAATAAACGAACCCCCCAAGCAATAATTGGATGATAAAGCATTCAACGCAGCCCAGTCTTGTTGAACCCAACGAAAAGAACAAACCAGTCTGTCAGTAGCCAACCATTCAGCTATTCAACCAACAGCAACAAACCACCAACTCACCGACGAACTAATAAAGTAACCAACCAACAAACCAGCTGACGAACCAAAACGACACACTGACAAAGAAGCCATGTGAGATCTGTATAGCAACGTGTTTCTTTGGGGATGGGTTTTAGATCTTTATTATTCTCCCCTTTGCCGTTTCCACCGTCTAAATGTGGAAGAAACTGAAAATTATTGTGATCTTTCCCGTTTTTTTTCCTTCTGTCCGTTTTTTTTTCTTTTCTTCTGTCATAGTTTTGAGACAGAATCTGTCCATGAAAAAGGCATAGAGCATTTCATATGACAGGTGATGTCATGAATTTCATCAGATACACAGACGAGCAATGGCTTCAAAGTATTGAGGAATTAACGAATCTCGAATTACACTACGCACGCGCGCGAGTTGTGTGTGTGTGTGTGTGTGTGTGTGTGTGTGTGTGTGTGTGTGTTGTAAGAGAGAGAGAGATGAGAGAGAGAGAGAGAGAGAGAGAGAGAGAGAGAGAGAGTGATGATGATGTTGATGATGATGATAAGACGCAGGTTTCTTCATATTCTTTAGTGTGTCATATAGTTTCAAATGCTCGATTTACTGACGCTTGGTAAGTTTTGAATGGTCATCCAACCCAGCCGACTCAACCTAACCAACCACAAAGAAAACGATGTTCACAAGTATACCCAATTGCCTTCTCTCAAAACGTTCACACACACACACACACACACACACACATCCACACACACACACGCATACACACACACAGTTTTAGAAATATTGCTGCGACATTTCTCTACACACATTCACACACACACACACGCATACACACACACACACACAGTTTTAGAAATATTGCTGCGACATTTCCCTACAAATTTGATGACAGCAAATGACCTTCTTCAGTCAGTTCTACCCGGATGGAAAGTAGGAAAACGCAGTCTTTTCAAATCAAATCACACATGCAGTGCGCACTTGACTGAAGTAGCTTGTTTGTAGTTTTGTTTAAACAGGGCGGTTGTCTTAAGGAAAGTTTAATTTGAAGACGTGAAAGTGACAGATCTGACCAGAACACCTTTCTGGGTGCAGTTTTTCTGTGCCTCTCTCTCTCTCTCCTTATTCAAGACTTTAATGAATAAACCACATGAATCTGAATCTCTTCTCTCTCTCTCTCTCTCTCTCTCTCTCTCTCTCTCTCTCTCAACACAAACAGATACGCATTCATCCAAGCAGCACACCCCCCCACCCACACTTCACCACCAACGCGTCTCACTGTTTCGAAGTCTTGCTTCACTTCATGGTGCACCCGCTAACTGAATGGTATGTTGTTTCCAGTCCAAGGCTAAGAGGGATTTACCACCTAGGGATTATTTCCAACTACAACTGGCGTTGGATCGCCGCTCCCCCCCCCCACCCCCACCCCCCCACAAGTCGGTGTCGGCTTAAGAGTTATCGCGGCCAGATAATCCAGTCTCTGGGAGTCTCGCTCGAGTTTGTTCCGGGTAAAACGGTGTAATAGAACGAAATGGAAGTGGGGGAGGGGGTGGGGAGGAAGATAGTAATCTAGCTGGCCTCATGAGGGAGAGATGGTGTCATCGGGGATTTGTTGGTTGTTGTTTTTTTCTGCCATGGAGGGGTGAAAGCAGATCTGGTGGGGAGGGTGAGATTTATCACGCTGGGTAAATACTTCAGTACAGTGCTATGATGAATGAAGCGGTCAAACGGGTATGCACCGGTACTGTGGTGGCGGCCGATTCTTGAGAGAAGGCAGGAAAGTTTCTCCAGGGGGGGATTTCACACACACACACACACGCTCTCTCTCTCTGTCTCTGTCTCTGTCTCTGTCTCTCTGTCTCTCTCTCTCTCTCTCTCTCTCTCTCACACACACCGTCTCTCCTTATGTGCGTGTTTGTGTGTGTATACACATGCACACACAAGTACATATCAATTCGCACACGGATATGAACACACGCGCACACACACGCAAGACGACGCACGCACGCACACAAATGATAATAATGATGGTAAAAATAATGCGAATAATGATGAAGTTGATGATAATAATGATAATAACAACAACAGCAGCAGCAATAATGATGATAATAATAATAATGATAATAATATGATAGTAGCAGTAAGAAGAATTTAGAGCACTGCTTCCAAAGCTAAAAGCACTGTAATCGTGGTTCAGTTTTCATACAGAGGATGATTTTTGAGACATCACAAAAATTAACCATTTATAAACTGTTGTTCAACCCATAGCTCTTTATGGCCACAGAAGCAGACAACTCACATTCACTGTGTCATTAGAGAATGATGATCTCATGCGAGGGTGGTGCATAGGAAAGTGGCACCCAGTCCTTTCAGCCTTCCCCGTACCCATTAACTCACTCAGTACGGCCAGTCCTCTCTTCTCCTCTACACAGACCCCTCGGATGTCCAGTGGGTGTCTCAATGACCCAACCTTTAGCTTCCGTCGTCAGAATTGTGGTATTCTTTGTCAACATTCACCTCTTCAGTATAAGAGCCTTCCGCTTGCAATATTTTGATGGTGGTAATTGGGGTGAAACGCTGTTAACGTCGTCTCTTTCGCCGTTCGTATGGAGAG
>NC_134876.1:91083671-91093671 GCF_041734735.1 Babylonia areolata
GTACGTATTTTCTTCATCGATATAAGCCATTTCTTTCACACACATATGAACACACAATTTTCTGTTTCACAATCATGATTTTTCGTTGTCTGTCATCTTGTGTGTGCCATAACCGAGTTCTCAGAGTAACAATAACAGTAACAATAATAACTATAATGACAATAATGATAATTCATATAACGCTAACCGACGCGATTGAGCGCTTCACAGTTATGTTTCAACACCAGATTATATGGTGAATTTCAACAATCGTGATGACGACGGCTATAACAACTGAAGGGGAACTTGTGGGGAAAGGCCCGCAGGTTACTACAATCGTGCGCATGCCCATGCGCGCGCGCGCGCTCGCAAACACACACACACACACACACATCTTTTAAATAATTTATCTTTAGGCACAGTACATCCACAAACGGATCCACAGGTGATGATGAATAATGAAAAGGATGCAGCAGTAGGAGAGAAATAAAACAGTCACACAGGCTACTGTTAGGATAAAATTGTTTGAAAAAGTTCTTTCCACGTGTCTAGCATTGCGGGAAATCGGTAGCGTAAGCAGAAATGATTTAAAGTTGTGTACCTTGTAAATGGAGAGAGTTACCACTCTTTACTATTTGTTAATCATTTCATCTCCTGGCCTCATTGTTTGTTAATTTTGCGGGAAAAAGTATCATGTAGAGCAGGGACGTACCAGGAAAAGGAATAACACCCGCGTAATTTGCGCTCGAATTGTTCTGTTTCAGGATGCGCGAGACATTAGCTTAGTTTAGTGCGCGTGAACTGATGCAGTCCTATATCTGTGCAAGTCCAGATCGATGCAGAGGAGCAACAACTCATACAAAATGAAAGGCCAGCTGTTTTATGCTTAAGTCTCAGTGATACTGAACGCCAGAGAAACTGTTTCAGTGCGGAAGGCTTTGAGAATACGAACTGCAGCGAAAGACGGAGCCAATCAGTAAATTACAGCAGTCACATCTGACGCATCTTCTCTGAAGTGTCCACTGATAGAAATGATTCGCTTGAGTTTATCATACAAGTACACTTTCGATGTTTCTGTTTGTCAGTGTAGTTTCTATTTTTTGTTTTAAAATGAATGTCTCAAATTCTAGTTTATGATCAGTTTTATTCTTTTATCATTTCACATTATTTTGCCCTAGAATACAGTTCATCTTGTTACGTCCCGGAATACAGTTTCATTTTTTTGTGTCCATGAAAGAATTGCTGTGTTTTGTCCATTATTCTCTGGGTTTTTTTTCTATACGACAGATACGTTTAACTTCCATGACTGTCTGGTTCTACGCTGTTTTTTTTTTTTTCCAGAAAAATGTTTTTGATTTCATTTCTGCTCTACTAGCCGCCGCCAGCGTCAAAATCGTATGATCAGGACGATGTGATTTTAAAGCCCAGTAGAAGCTTGATAACTTTATTGCAGATTTTTTTCTGTCCATATATCATAGCCTCCTGTACATGCGAGAGTTGAACAAGCTCATTGTTCAAATGGGAAGATTAGCGCCATGTTCGCCAAGTGGAGGAAGGTCTGCTTCACGGATTTTGTTGTGACAGTGTTGATCACATTTTCCGAACGAACCACAATAATATGAAATTTATCTGACCAAAAGAGTTTACAAAGTTAACATGTACTCTGAACTTCTGAGCAGCGTGAAAGTATTGTATGATAGTCGTGTCCGACTTGAAGGCAACACCCGACTATTAATGGGCTAGAATTTGATCACGGTAGAGAGTGTTTTGCCCAGACATCTCCACTCTTTTGGTCAAGAGGGCTTATGACGTTGGAATCGTTTTGAAAGTGTACATCTCTAGCGTGTGTCTTACACAAACTTGCCTCCGATATCAGTCCTCTATACTTTGCTGCCATTGCACGCTTCTTCACAGAGTGTGAGTACCACCACCTAAATTGGTTATGCACAATGTAAGTCTGGACCTGTGCCAGCAAACAAGTGCGACAGGCAACGGCTGTTTAATTAAGCTTATTAAGCAGATAGGCGACTGATAGGACTGGGGTGGTCATAATCTGTCTCCCTTGCCCATCTGGTACTGGTATGTGTTACGCCGGTGTAATTAATTACCCCTTCGACTAGTCCATGGCCAGCGCAAACTCCGCTTCGCTTTATGGGTTTTATTTATAACGCGTGGACACCGACAGAGCGGATCAAACTGATAGTGTCAACAACAGCAGGCACTCGTCCACAGGCATGCAGGCACGCACGTCGGAACACTTGCGCTCAACACAAAGACACTGACACAGACACAACGAATGACACACATGCACATACACACACATTACACATTCACAAACATCCCCAACCGCATATACATAAGCACACGCACATAAACACACACACAGACACACACACAGAGGCCCCCCCCCACACACATACACACATTCCTCCTTCCCCACTTCACACAGACACCCACACACTCACATCCACCTACACACATTATCCATCCACAAACACCCACCCACCTCCAGACACCCTACACACATACACACGCATGCACGCACGCACACGCACTCACGCACGCGCGCGTGCACACAAACACACACATAACCTCTGCGCGTCAATGGTACAGCTGCCACCAGCATACATTTTCATATTCAACAGCTGTGACCTACAAAGATTAATAGGACCTAAAAAAACAAAACAAAACAAAACAAAATGGTCAGCGTATTATTACGCAGGATTGGCAGACATCAACCTGCACATTGCATGATCGTTGTCGGCTTAATAATGAAGAGTAGCTTCTGTTTGTAAAGATCCAGACCTGACCTTTCAGAGGGGAGGGGCGTGGAGGGTAGGCTCACACAACCAATGCCTGGGGACTGATGCTTTAAGCTCGCAGGGCCTGAATTATGTCATATCATTTCCTTTGCGGCCGAAAGCATCTGTCGCACAGGTTCGATACTTCTGAGCCATTGAATGTTCACAGATCAAAGAGAGATCAGTGGAGGTGGTGATGTTATTGAACAAGCGTGCCAGGAGCTAAGAACAGGGCAAGAGCAAGTTCTACGCAGCTCTTTTGACAGAATAGACCAGACTTACATTGGTTGTGCAAAACACAAACAAGTCGCTTTGTTGCTCTCTCTGTGTGTGTGTGTGTGTGTGTGTGTGTGTGTGTGTGTGTGATTCAAATGTATTCTCTTTGCCACGTCATCCTCATAATGACGATGGTTTGCATTTCTTCTCATAATCTGCATTCTTTTCAATCCTCTGTACGACCCTCTTCTGGATTGCATTGACCTGGCTCATTCTGTATCAATGCTGTAAACATTTACTTTGTTCACACTTAATTACGTTGACGTGCGTGCGTCCGTTCGTGCACGCGCGCATGTGTGTGTGTGTGCATGCGCGCGTGTGTGCATATGCGTGTGCGTGAGTGTGTATTCTCTTTTATGATACTTGAGTGAACCTTTTCACAAGTTATCAATATTCATCACGACTTTACAACCACTCCCATTCTTTGATGTTCTGTTATCTCTTCTGGCTCCCCCCACCCCTCCCTATTTAAGCGACACAACTTGGCGTGTGTGTGTGTGTGTGTGTGTGTGTGTGTGTGTGTGTGTGTGCTCGCGCGCGCGCACATACGTGTGTGTGGGTGTGGTTGGGGTTGGGATGTGTGCATGGATGGGGGTGTTACAGGACACAGAGTGTCACCCGACACAGGAGATAAAATACGTCACTGTAAAAACAAAGAGGCAAAACACCCATAAGGCAGAACGATTATGTATGACTCACAGGCCCGCACACTTTGAACAACAACAACAACAAATACCTGGCGTGCTTTGCACAGCCAAACGCAAACACGTACACATACACGCGCGCTCACAAACGCACACACACACACCCCCCCCCCCACACACACACACAGAGCAAATATTAGCACGGTGTGTGCACTTATTCGTCGATAACTGCAAACGAGAAATATTCTTTTGCTTTGGTGTGACAGGCTGAGAACAAAATCAGTAACTGAATAGACATTTTCAGTACGTGTAATATGCGAAACAAGATATACCCCCCCCCCAAAAAAAAAACAACAACGTAAAATGCATTCAAGATTTCGAATTCGGCGCACGCGTGCGTGCGTGTATACGTGCGTGTGTGGGTTGCTTACGTGTGCGTGCATGGGTGCATGTGTGGGTGCGCTTGCGTACGTGTATTCATCATGCATATTTATCTGTTTTCCCAGATGGAGGTTTTACGGCTGTTGGAATGGAGAGGCAACTCGCTGAAAGCTGTCATTTTCAACTTGTGTTTTTCAAGTCTCTTTGTCATTGGTAAGCTATATGTTGTTCGTTTTGTAGTTCCAGCAATGCTAATTTTGTAGTGGGTTAGGGTGTGTATTAGGTGATATTTGTTTATTGTATCTTCATGCATAAAAAAGAAAATATTGCGTTGTAGATACGAGCTTGTTTCTGACGAAGAAAACAATATTTTATGGGAGTTACGTTCTTCTACGCATTTGATTATTGTTTTGTTTATATATACATATTGGTAGGTTTTAACAATAGTTAGTAAATAAAACAAATGAACTCTAAACTATATTCGCTAAAGATAGTCTACAATCCTGTCTTTTGTCTGTGCGATTTCCTCGGAGGTCGTTTATTTTTGATTCGTGAACATTCTTTGGCAAACGTTCTTTCAGCTGATCACGATCAAAGACTCACCCACATCTAGAAAAAACAAGCGTGCAAACAAGCTCGTGATTAGCTAGCCAGTCGCCCCATCTGTCACTCACTCAGTCAGTCAGCTGATGGAATGATCAATGAGTCAATCAATACAACAAATAAGCATGTAGGCAAGCTGAGTGATCAGAGCCAGCTATGTCAACGCATGTCCTGTTTTCTTCTCAGTCTCGATTTCATGTGTCTGTTGTTTTTCGTCAGTGGTGGCATATTTATGTTTGTTTTTATTTTGTTGGCTGTTAAAGTGTCGGTCTGTCATGAATATGCCTGTTGGAAGTTACCTGTATGCTTGTGTGCATTGTAAGGTACTAATTTCTGACATTGCATCAGCAGCTTTCGTGGTATCGTCTGCACCAGATGCTCACTCTGTGAATGTTCAGTTCTTATGATTGACTTACGTACAAATGCACATTAATGTAAAGCACACATACACAAGATAGAATATAACTCACATAACCGTTTTTCCCCTGAAATATATTTTATTTGATGCTTACTTGTCCAGCATAACTCCAGTGCGGGCTACCCAAGTTTATGTTGAAATAAAACAAAGATTGTAACTTCAGACTTAGTTCTCTAATTGAGATGCCGAGCTTTTAACTCAGTTTCGGAACGCTGCTTTAAGAAATGACGATAGATTTTATCGTTTTGATTTCCCTTTGGAACAATGCATTATTTAGCACAGGCACAAAAATGTTAAAATTAATTTTAGAGATAGTTATCCATTTCTGCATATACACTCTTAACAATTTTGATGCTCAATACCATTTTGTGCCATGTTGCATGGTATAAATCAACGTGCAAAAAAAATTGGAGGACGATTGCCTTAACATCCAACCCAAAATTTTCGGCACAGCACAGAAGTGTGTGACATCTGAATAAGACGGGATGAACGCTTAAATAATTTAGCTAGGAGGCATAGGGGTTTTCACTTCACAAGCGACTGATGTTATCGTTGATTCTTTAATAAAACAGCATGCATTGATTCAAGTGAAACGTTTCATCCACCCTTCAAAGCATTGCAGGATGATCGTTGGGAAGATCTGTTATAAGGAAATGGAAAAAAAAGGAAATGAAAATAAAGAAGAGAGAGGAAAACAAAAAGATAACAGAAAGAAAGGAGAAAAATGATGACGGAAGAAAAAGAAGGGAAAAAAACGAAAAAAAAAGAGAAAGAAAAAAAAGGAAAGAAAAAGAAAGAAAGAAAAAAAAAGCAAACAAAAAAACCCCCGAAAATCTTCCATGGATGCTGAGACAGCCCTGCACATTTGCAGAACTTGAACGCATCCTCTGATTTCTCCTTAAAAAAAAAGAAAGAAAAAAAGACGGGATGAACGATTAAACAATTCAGCTACTTCACAAGCGACTGATGCTATCGTTGATTCTTTAATAAAACAGCATGCATTGATTCAAGTGAAACGTTTCATCCACCCTTCAAAGCATTGCAGGATGATCGTTGTCCGCGTCGACTTTCATCCTCCAATGAACACAAGGCAAAATCGCTGCATCATCATCACGTCGTCAGTTTCGTAAACAGAAAAAGGGCTAACGATTTTTATTGATGGGACGTCCTTTACCAGCCTGTAGCAGGAGAAACGCTGAAAAAAAACATAACGAACAAATTCGATCTGTCCTCCCATTCAAAAACAAGTCAGTGAAGTAATATAATAGAAGAAGACAGGAAAACCATGTTGACTCTTTTCCATAGACAAAACACAGACAAGCCATTAGAACAATGGCACTATAGCTAAATGAAACAACAAAGGCAAACAAAAACTGCTGATGTACGCACACTTTCAAACAGATAAGTTGAAAGTTCAGATTAGAAGTTGCGGTGTAGCATTGGTACAGTTGCACCACTTGATGCACCATGACAAACATCTAATTGTCTGTCCGTGTGTCATCTTGGTTTTATAGAACTTGAGTACCCGGGTCATCGTGTTGAAAATGGAAAGATGTAGCCATTGTCATATAAGACTGAAACAATCCGTAATGCAGCAGGGCCCACGACTGACAACATAGGAGTTGAAAACGTTCTTAGTGGACTCACAGTATTTTATTGACGTATTGTTGCAACTTTCCCCACAATAATCTCTGCCTCTAACAGACAAGACAAAGGGTTCTTGGCCCCGCAAAATGGATGATGACCGTGGCAGCCTTTCAGACACTCATGGCCAGGCTCTGCAGCATGTCGATCATGCCGAAACAGCTAATGGGCAGTGGGCACGGTGCAGTGATTCCCCTTGAAGTGAGAGTCATAGCTAGGAAAGATAGCATAGCAGACTATCTAATGTGGGTTGTCTACACCCGAAAACGCAGCATGGCTGTCTAAACGGTGGAGAAAAACGGCCATACACGTAAAAGCTCACAGACTACACGCAATTGAAGTGTGGGAGTTACAGCCCACGAAGTTAAAAAACAGTAGGTTGTCAGGGAAGATGGGAAAGAGTAATTGCTCTTCCTCCTGCTTCTCCTTCTCCTCCTCTTCCTCTTCATAATGTTCCTCCTTCTTTGTCTTTCTCCTCCTCCTCTTCGTCCTCTCCGTCCTCTGCTTCTACTTCCTCCTTCTTTCACACTATGTCTCGTTTCCGTTATTATTTTTAATCTGGGGGTTTATGTTATCTGTCTAAGGACTGTTATCGTGTTGCCTGGTTTACGTTGTATACTTGCCAGGTGTGTGTGTGTGTGTGTGTGTGTGTGTGTGTGTGTGTGTGTGTGTGTGTGCGTGCGTGCGTGCGTGCGTGCGCGCGCGTGTGTGTGTATGTTTGATTCATTTGGTTTTGTGTGTAGCATACGTCTTGTGATGTGAAGTCCACTATTATTTGAACTCCTGCAAACTTCTACTGTAGTGATCCCTTTCTGTTTTGGTTACCACAACTAAAAATGAAAGCATGTTGTGTGAGTTCATCTCTTTTCGCACGTGCTGTACTGTAGACTGACCAGTGTAGGTTTATCTCGTTCTGTCCATATTGTAGACTGGCTTTCGGTCTGTTGTTACGCGGTGGTGCACGATGTTGTTTTATCTATTTATATGTATTTCTTGTGGACCTGTTTTGACAGTGGGGACCATAGGTAAGAGAGGCATGCTGAGCTTTGACTAATATTATTTTGTATGCAGAGCCTAACATCACTACATTCTTTTGAATGATGTGTACAGAATCGCATGCTTTGATTCTCTGTATAGATGCTACTAATATATAATGGCACAAAGTGCATGGTGTATTCACCGAGTGTAAAAATTGCATGTGTGTAAGTGTGAGTGTGTGCGTGTGTGCATGCGTGCGTGCGGGCATACGTGTGTGTGTGTGTGTGTGTGTGTGTGTGTGTGTGTGTGTGTGTGTGTCGGGCGAGCATGAATGTTCGTACTTTCGCATGTCAAATCAAAGTTTGTGTGCCTCCGTTCGCGTATTTAGGTGGCTCGGCAATTTTTGTTGTCTGCTCCCTTTTTTCATATTTTCCTTTCCTTTTTCTTTTCTTTTTTTTCTTTATGCCTTTCCCCGAGGACGTAATAAGCTTATGGCACAACAAAAAAACCAACAAACCCACATGAACTGACATATTTTGCATGCATCTAATTATATCCGGAAAAAACCCAGACTTTATATTACCGTGTGTGTGTGTGTGTGTGTGTGTGTGTGTGTGTGTGTGTGTGTGAAACGATACTAAATTATCTTAATTCACCGTTATATTTCATCATCTGCTTTTGCTGCTTCTCACACTCCTTTTGCCCCGTCCTTACTGCTCAGGCTTTTCAGTGATTCCATTCAACCGTTATTGACCACCGTGCAAAGACATATTTTTCTTTCTTTCTTTTTCTGTGTACTTAAGTGTGATGTTTGTGAATGCCAGGGTCGAAAAAGGGGGAACTGATTTGGAGGGTGAGGTTGAAGCGGATGTAGGGCGCAAGGAGAGGATATGTGTGTGTGTGTGTGTGTGTGTGTGTGTGTGTGTGTGTGTGTGTGTGTGTGCGTGAAAAAGGATGCATGTTATAGATAGTATGTGTTTTATGATTGAATACATTTGAAAAAAAAAAGGTTTTGAGTGGATGATCCATCGAAAAAGAAAATTCTGATATGAAACATTTGAAAGGAGCGCACGTTTGTTTTTAATGTATTCAGTCATTCTTTCTCAGTACCATAAATGACTCATTGTTGTCTTGAAATATGTGTGGTTGGGTGCATAGGCTGCATGATTTCATTGATTCTTATATTTATTTTCTATACTTATAAACTTTGAGTTATTCTTGGATGTTTTATTAATGTGTCTTATCATTTATGTAAAAGATTATTGTATATTTTGTGGGTGAGAGGGGGTTAGTTATAAGTTAGAAATAGTGATGCTTTGCACAATATTGCATTTATGCTGGAGAGAATTGGCAGTGAATAAATCATTTTATGTGTACGTAAAGGAGCTTGTGACAGTCGTACACTTATGTGATTCTTTCTGTTATTATCCTTCTTGTATTCAGTGCATTTTTGTTCACTCCATCACTCTGTCTGTCTGTCTGTCTCTGTCTGTCTGTCTGTCTGTCTGTCTGTGTCTCTCTCTCTCTCTCTCTGTCTCTCTCTCTCTCTCTCTCTCTCTGTGCGTGTGTGTGTGCAGCCAGATATTATTTCTTCTCATCTCCTATGTTCTTTGAAATGTTGTTACCTTATCTCTTACGTAGATTGATTTTCTTCTCAGTGAACGATGTTATGAAGCATGTTCAATCAGCAGTTCTGATATTTCTCGTGCATAATTATTACATGTCTTATATTTACCAAGCTTTATTATTTTATGGAATACGACAGGAAACAGTCTTTGTTTTAATGTCATTCATTTGTTGTAGGTTTATTTTGCTGGCTGTTATTTTGTAAAAGTATGTTTTAGATACGCTACTTTTGCAATTCTTGTGTTGATGTGTACAGGATTATTGCATGATTGCTGGCTGTACGATACGTATTTTGCCTTTGTTTTCTTCTTACTTGTGTGTGTGTGTGTGTGTGTGTGTGTGTGTGTGTGTGTGTGTGTGTGTGTGTGTGTGTGTGTGTGTGTGTGTGTGTGTGTGTGTGTGTGTGTATCCGTCTCTGTGTGTGTGTGCTTGCGTGGTGCATGCGTGCGTGCATGTGTCTGTGTCTATGTGTCTCTGTGTGTGTGTATGTTTCAAACACTCGTATGCTCAACCCTGTACTGTAAAAAAAAAATGACTCTCTCTCTCTCTCCGGTCTCTCCCCCCCTCTCTCTCACCTCCTCCTCTCTCTCTTATGTCTCTATCTCTCTGATTCTGTGTGCCTTTGCCTCTGTGTGTGTGTGTGTGTGTGT